>NC_139217.1:128930880-129200880 GCF_055691185.1 Crinia signifera
TGTCAGCAGCATATTTGATGCTGCCCATCAAATCCGGCTCCCCAGCCCAGCGCGCAAAACAGTTCGACTCCTTCACGCTGCTGCAGCTGGGGAGCGTCACGGGCGACTAGGCACTAGGCAGCACTTCATCCAGACCGCGGGAGCAGCTGTGTGCGCTCGCGCATGCGCACCAGCCCTCCCGCGGCCATTTTAAGTTTGGGAGCTTCCGAGGCCGGCCGCGGCCATCTTTAATAAGGGAATGGTGCTGCGGCCGCGGACAGCACGGAGACAGCTGTTCGGCGGGCCGCGGCCCTGATAAGGAGGGAGGGCGGCCACTTCGGCTACAAAATGTGCCGGCCCACCGGGAAACGGCCCGGTTTCCCGGTGGGCCAATCCGCCCCTGCCAGGACTGATGCGGCACACTTAACAGCCCTTGCAGTAACACCTTTTTTTCTTTTAATTAAGCAATGGGGGGGGAGCTCCCGCTGGACTGATACCGGGCAGCCATGCAGTAAAAATAAAAAACTTTTTTTTTTTTCAGAGAGCCCCTTAGTTGTCCCCTACAGAAGTTCCATATAGCAGTCCCTCTTAGTAGTGCACCATAATAGTATACAGGTTGAGTATCCCGTATCCAAAATGCTCGGGACCAGGAGAATTTTGGATAACGGATTATTCCGTATTTTGGAATATTTTAATCTTTCAATGATGTATTTTGAAGTATCTTGCATTTATGCTGTATAAACACATAAAATAAACACAAATATATTTTATTACCACATAAAATACACACAAATATATTTTATTTGTTCAAAAAACAAGGTTTCCAAACATGAAACAAAATTTGTGTACTATCTCAGATATTGAATTTGAATGCCAAGCAATCATTTGCTTGTACATATATAGTACCAGTTACATATCATATTCTCAGTAGTGCTGTTACATATGTCCCCAGTGAGTTTTTAGCTAAACAAATTTTTTTTTCCACTTTCTGGAAAGTATGGTTTTCGGAATAATTCGGATAACGGATATTCGGATACGGGATACTCAACCTGTATTTTGTAATGCCCCCTTAGTAGTTGTACCTTCAGTAGTTCACCCTTAGTATAGTTTTCCCTACAGTAGTTCCCTTTTAGTAGTTGTACATAGTTCCTCCACCAGGAGTTCCCCCTTAGTAGATGTACTCTTTATTTCCCCTTCAGTAGCTGTCCCCCTTAAGCAGCCCCTATTAAGTTAGGCTGCCTGTTAGATCTCCCATTAGTTTGTCCACCATTAGTTAGATTTTCTCCCTGCAGCCCCCATAGCCTTCCCCTCCCTGCAGACAGCACGGATCCATTCGTGCGGACTGAAGATGGCGGAGTCCAAAAGCGGGAAGATGATATTCGGCCTCGTTTTTTACATGAATTATTGGCGGGACAAAAGGGAGCGCCTCGGATCAGGTGCGTCGGATCTCTAGGATCCGAACGTGCTCATCCCTAATTATTTCTCAAAGTTGATTTTTGGTGATGATCCCTTTTTCTCTCTTCTCAATTAACCAAAATTGATAAAATAGGTAATTTAAAGATTAAATTCTCCGCTTCTGATGAATTGTTAATTAGAATTGCACATTGGCCCTGCGCGTCGCTGTCCCCCTGCAATTAATATCCATCATGCTGGATATTAATAGGTCAGGGCCAGTGTTCTCAAACACTGGCCCTGACAGATCCCTCAGCACACAACGCTGACACAGCACTGCGTGCATTGGCTACCTAGTTTCCTCAAATTGCCAATCTCGACCATCAGGGCCACCATCAAAGGGGACTGCCGGTACTGAAGTCCTTAGCCCAGACAGCAAGGTGGCCTGGGTTGTAGCTGTGTTTATCTATGCCAGGCACTGGAGCTATTTACAGCTGGTAACCAACAGTAGGCATGGAGACTGACATCTTCAGTGGGATTTATAATATGGTGCCGGCCACAGCAGCCCTTTATAGACTGACTGCAGCATCAGCTCCTGATTGTCTGCCAGTCCCCAAACTATGATTGCTCACAGCCAGCACTGAATTAAAAATGCTGCTATAGTGTGGTCAGTTTGCATGCCAGCTGTAACCAGCTCCAGGGCCCGTTCTAGTAAAATGGCCACCACTTCATATGAAAAGCAATGCGAATATGACTGATCTGGGGGACTGCATATGATGTAGGGACCACGATAGAAACCAAAACCAGCTATATAGAGTGTGAGAGCATGCAGAATCAGAAAATAGTTGGGTACCGCTGTTTAGACTGAGTACAGTGGGCAGCAACAAAGCAGGAATAGATGTCATGCCATCACCGCTGCTGAAGTGAAGAAGGGCCACTAAGAGGAGCAGGCTCAGTGCTTGCTGAAGACAGGGTTAGAGGAGGTTGGAAGGACTCAGAAGTGGGGAAGCTGCTGGAGGGACACAAGGCATGGAGCTGAGGAGGTATAAGGACAGTGAGCTGCTGGAGTGACAGATGTGTATAAGCAGCACAACTGTGGACATTATGTGTATAAGGGGCACTATTGTGTGATGTAATAAGAATCAAGGGCACTACATGTGCTGTAATGTGTATGTGATTGTGCTACTGTGTGTTGTCATTTTAATTGGAGTCACTATTGTGTGACCACACCCCTTCCTTGTGGGACCATTTTCCCTTTATGGGAGGTAGGGAACAATTCCCAGGCACTGGTCTATGCTCTGCCTAATGGGGTGGTGGTGGTGGTGGGGGGGAAGGGGGGGGGGGGGGATCGGTGTTAGTTAGGGGAAATGAGTGCCACCACCTCTCCAGGACCACTTTAAGCCCTGCTTCCTGGTGGCTTGCCCCTCCCCTGGACCGGCCACCTTACCATGAGCAGCCCCAATCAGCAGAGGGCTGATCTGTCTGAGAGACAGAGGGGCATGTGGGGGGGGGGATGTATAATATATAATAATATATAATGTGTCAGAATGAACTTTGGTCTACAGTCATTAGGTCGACCCCACTAGGTCGACTGGCAGGAAGGTCGACTGGTCAAAAGGTCGACATGGGCCAAGGTCGACATGACTTAAGGTTGAATTTGCATAAAGGTCGACATGAGGAAGGTCGACATGGGGTTTTCACTGTTTTTTATTCGAATGTCAACACAGTCGACATGGACACAGTTGGCAATGAGAATCGGACCCTCGCATCGCTCGCAATGCTTCGGGCACGATGGCTCACTTCGCTCGCCACAGCTTTAATAACCTCCTCCACGCCCTAGTGGATGGTAGGGCATGAAATACCGCCTGTCGGCACATGTCGGCTCAAAAAACTGTGAAACACCCCATGTCGACCTTATGACCAGTCGACCTTCCTCATGTCGACCTTTATGCAAATTCGACCTTAAGTCATGTCGACCTTGGCCCATGTCGACCTTAAGTCAGGTCGACCTTCCTGCCAGTCGACCAAGTGGGGTTGACCTAATGACTGTAGACCTAAGTTCATTCTAATAGATGACCGCATCCCTCTGCAAGCTCTTCAATAAGCATTGTATATTATTGACTTTATCAGTTACCAATAACTACAGTTTTATCATTGTGTCATTATTCATCTTCTGTACCGCAGTATCTTCATTAAATAAGGTTTATTTTTATTCAATTGCCTTACTCCCTTCTGTCGTTAATGCAACAACCCTCCATCAAAGCACCCAGCCTCCATTACACTCCAGCTGGTGCTTCACGAAACGTGACAGTCACGATCTTCCGGTCACCTTCTGCCTCTGCCTGTCCCCCTCTGACTCTCTCTTTTACCCTCTATCTCTCCCTGTCCCCCTCTACCTCTTCCTGTCCCCTTCTACTTGCCACTCTTTGCTAATCATCCTACTCAATCTCTGCTGCTTACATCAGATTCTGGTACGTTTAAATGGGGCACACATTATTTTTATTATTTTATTAATGGGGCCCAGATTATTATTAGACACTGGGATGCTGTCTGTATTGTTTGGCAATCACATGGTGTATAAACGTGTGGCCTAGAAGGGGGCCCAAAGAATTTTTTTCCACCTGGCTCCAACACTTGCAAGCAGTTTTCTACAGATTTAAATGGAAATATAAAATTTTTAAAAGCATTTGTGGAATGTCAAAAATATATACTGTACAGCTATGATGAATATTAGTCCATTCTCAAACCTACTACGCAAACAAGAGATGTCTAGGCTGGCGACAGTGGTAAAAGGGGGACAGTCTGCAGAGGTATATATAACTTGATCCTCTGTGTAATTAATGGATTAGTTTCTCCAGACCACACAGCACGCCAGCATTTCCATATCTTTAAATAATCTAAAATATTTATACATGTTTATCAGTGGTCCAGTTTTTCAGTTTTATTCCCAGCCTTGCTGAGTTTTAAATAACCAATAGAATACAGTATAGAATTTTCTAAGCAGATGCACACATGACTTCCTATAATTATGTAAGCGCTCTGTTAAATCAAGATGTGCATATAATGGGACTTCAACAACATGCAGTATTTAATTAATTCATACTGATATGAAGATGATCATCAAATAATTACCAACTTTTAATGGAGTAAAACATACTGTAGTTCACGATTAAATCATGATATCACCACCTCTAGCACCAGAGTAACAGCTATATTTCATGTAAACTGCACACACTTGTCTGAAGCTACTGATCACCTGATGCTACTGGTCACCTGATGCTACTGGTCACCTGATGCTACTGGTCACCTGATGCTACTGAACACCTTAACAGCAAAAATGAAAATCAATGAAAATTGTAAATGCTGTTAAAGTTGTATACAGCACTGTAACATGGCACCAGTGTGACCTGTGCCGATCCACCCCCTAAAATAGTGATGCCATAAAGTCACATCTAGGCTCTATAAAGCTTTGAGTATTTCTACAAGTGGCAGGGTACCTGTCCGGAGGTCAAGGCTGCTCGGCTGTAGCTCTACTGACTGTAAGGTGTCATTCCTAGCACCATGACAATTGCAGGTGCCTTAGGCCAGTCCCCTCACTGACCACTAAGATCCGCCCCTCACAGAGCTCCTTCTATGTGATGGTGGATACAGCAATCAGTCAGGCAGCATCTGCAGCCTGACCCTGACAGCTGGGAGGTGGGGGGATCATCCTTCCTGGCTGTCAGATATATACACACAGCAGTAGTGGCCCAAGTGCTGCATGACTTTACTGGCCTGGGGGGTACATGGTACCCTGCCCTGCCACTGGCACTATGGCCCTTATTCTGGTTCATTCGCAAAGGCAAATTCCTTCTCAAAAGGACAAAACCAGGTGCACTTCAAGGAGGGGGGGGGGGGGGAGATGTAACATGTGCAGATAGAGTTAGGTTTGGGTTAGTTATTTTGTTTCTGTGCAGGGAAAATACTGGGTGCTTTATTTTAACACTGCAATTTAGATCTCACTTTGAAGTAGAACCCCAAACCTAATTCTCTCTGCACAAGTTGTGCAGAGTAGTGCAGATGGTTTTGTCCATTTGAGAGGGAATTTGCCTCTGCGAGTAGGGTGACCAACCGTCCCGGTTTGCCCGGGACAGTCCTGAGTTTAACCTGATAAATCCCGCGTCCCGGGCAAACCCATCCCGGGATGCGGAAAGTCCCGTTTTAAGCCCCGTTTTATCAAAATAAAATTGTTGGTGTTACTTGTGACGTGATGCCCGGGGGCCGGGCAGCTCACTGCTCAGCCTCTATCCGGCCACCGCACAGCATTAGGCTTGGAGTGTGGGAGGGGATTGGAAGCTGTTACGCCGGCGCCGCCTCCCCATTATTGGTTAGTTCGGCCACCACGTGACCGCTTCCCCTCCCACTCTCCCAGTAATGTTGTGCAGCCAGCCAGTGCCAACCAGGGCGGATGCGGCCGTTACTGACCTGCTGCGGCTGCGTGACTGAAGGCACCGGGTGGTGACCCGGCGACGGCTGCTGGAGCGAGGTTGGAGCCTGAGAGGCTCTGCTGAGCCTGAGACTGTCTGTCAGTCACTCTGCTCTGCCGCGGGACGGTGTCTGTCTGCTCTGCTGAGTGTGCCTGTGCCTCCCTTCCCCTGAATGTGTGCGGCCGGGTGAGTCACTCTGACTGTGTGAGAGTCAGTCGAGAATGATAAATCATTAAAAGTTCTGACTGTTCTATATTCTTTCTCATCCCTTCCATTCCCGGCCAGGCCTACCCCCTATTATACTGACTAAGGGCTAATAGGCTATGCTGAAAGTTTTTGCACTGGTCTGGAGTCTGACCCTTAGTATAGGGCATGGCCTGGGATTGGGAATGGAAATCCCATTATATACTATATAATGCTGCCCCCTGACTTTCCTGGGGGTGGGGGTGGGGGTGTGGGGGGGCGTTGTCGAGCCCGCGACCCCCTGTCCTGGGTTGGCCCTTTGGAAAGTTGGTCACCCTATCTGCGAGTGAACCAAAATAAGGGCCTATGTCTAGACATGTGCCTCTTCTGTGGTTCTAGGACGCAGTCAGGGGGGTTAGGTTTAGGAACTAGTGACGGGTGTACGGTCAGGCTGCAATCGGGGTTGGGAGGTTAGGTTTAGGCTGCAGGGAAGGAGGATTAGTGTTGGGCATTTAGGAGGGGGGTAGCATTAGGCTGTGGCCCGTGTGGGATAGATTTAGGTGGTGAGGTACAGATGTTAGGGTTAGGCACTATCGAGGAGTGTTGTGGCCAGGCTGTGGAGGGAGGTTACGGTTACACTGCTAGAAGGGTTTCCCTCCTTCAGGATGCTGGCTTTGGTATTCTGACTGCCATCATGCTGACCGCCGATTATCCATATGTATCCCGTGGTGCTAATTGGGGAAATTTGGGGTTTGATGGCTAAACTTTCTGGTAATGGAATTCTTAAACTGTAATGTTGCAGAGAAGCTTTTGAGCGCAAATGCTTCTTTTCAATTATGGTGCTATAAAATAATAGTAATGATTAATGGAGCTTTGCTTTAAGCGGAAGATCAGGTGTCTAAAGTCTAGGATTAGCAGGTGTTTCTATTCTGCAGTACATGATAAATAGAACGTGAAGTAAGATCAGGAAAGACGCTATTGCAGAATGCAGATTCAGTGCACTAACAAGCCACTCTATGTAAGGCTTAAGCAGTGTGATCTCAACATACACTCTTGGAAAGGCAGATTTTTATTTTATGTTTATGGTTTTTTTTCCCTATTTACCATATACACGTGCAACACATAAATGAAACTAGGGCCTGTTTCATGTTTCATGTAGCCAACACAGCACCACCAACGCGTTTCCCTGGACTAACGCCAGCTGGGAACGCGTTGGTGGTGCTGTGTTGGCTATTCTGATCTAGAGAGAACGAGGGAACATCTACCTGCTCATTCTTCTGACCACGGGTCCCCTAATCAGTGGAAGTCTTCGATAAATACCTGTCATCTTGGATATAGAGTGCCATGAGGTTGTAGTCAGGCTCCCCACATCAGCTACTCCCTCGGTGGGCACACAGGACAATTGCCGCATTTACAGGACGCCATCCTATTGGTACCTTTGCATTGTGGACAGTGCAGGACATACTCTTCCACCCACGTGAGATCTGATCACCTAGCCATTTATATACATCAATTTTAATTTATTTCCCACCAGGTGACATATGTGTCTTAATATAAAGTGTCTATTTATTTAATTAGTGTCTTAAATGTAATAATTTTTAAACATTAAATGCACAAAGTTTTATTCAATTGATTCACTTATTTTAATTTGAGCGCTGCTTCCTCTTGTGTGTTTTTAATTTCTTCGTGGGGATTGACCCTCCCCACTCCAGCATCTGCTCACATTTAAGCAAGCAGCTCAGTACAAGCGCTCCTGGGGGACAACATTAGGTGCTGACCCTAATTTGCATTCTTTCAACAAGTAGTCCGCAGTGGTGGAGAGGGAGCACTGGAAGGTGTCCAGGGAGAAGATGGAGGACTGAAAGAACAAGATGAGCGAGTGGCCTGTGATAGAGCAGAAGGAGCACAAGGTGAGAGGAGATCAGTTAGGGAGTGTGTGGCACCCCGGAATTGGGTACCCCCTTCTCGTGCCCCTGAATGACATTGGTCGCCAGCGCTGCCTATGAGTCATTGATTACAAAGTATTGTATGCGTTCTCCGACCTTTTCATACCCCCACTGTCCACGTCGGTGTGGAGTTGATTTTATATAGTGTGGTGAGGGCAGCGAGCCTCCGAGCCCGAAGCGTGGCGAGTGCACGCGGAATACATGTGAAGTTATCCGCGTCCGCTCGCCGCGCTTCGGGCTCGGTGGCTCGCTGCACTCGCCACACTATATAGATTCAAGTCCACGCCGATGTGGATTGTGGGGGTATGAAAAGGTCGGAGGACGCGTACCGCCGCCCCTCGCGGGCTCGCTGCGCTCGCCACGCTCCGGGTTGGCGTTCATACTGGCGGTGGTGTTAACAATGGGGGTGCATATAACATAGTAATCACCCATCAGGGTGCATGTACAATTAAATCATTGTTTTGATTGCATCGATCGCATTGCATGTGATATGGTCGCATGCGATGCGATCGATGCGATCAATTCTATGGCATAAGATTAAAATCGTGGGCGCCATGCTAGGAAACAAGTACCAAATATTGTTTGATAAATGGGCCCCTTGAACACTTTTAGATTGAGCTTGAGAAGCCAACTTTAATGAACCTGTGTTGTTCTACGGCACATAGAAAAGGAGCAGGAAGCCTTTCTGAATCTATTAGTTCATGTTCCGCAGGTTCTGAATAAGCTGTACGTGTTGTACTGTTATTAGATTTATTTGATATCAGCAAGAATGTTTCATTATACCCATTTGATGGCCATTACATATATCCGTACATGTAGAAAGTCCCCCACAGCGAGCATCTCCGGCAAATGTTTAATTTGCCGGGGCACTTGTTGCCTGATTGACAGGCAGAGGGGTGTTTCTGAGTGGGCAGCCGGCAACTGATAGGCGTGCCACAAAAACAGTGGGCATGCCCACAGAAATGCTGCATTGACCCCAGCAAACATCAGCGACTGCCTTCAATTGTTCAACTAAAAAATAAGTCTTGGCCTACTTATTACAGCAAACAGAGGAGAATGATTTGATGGTGAGTAACCATGGTAGGATTTTTCCTCTGTGTGGGCGCATGCGAGCGGTTGTGTAAGTGTACACATCCGCTCACAGCGTAGCGAGGGGATCCAGCTGGTGGGGTGGACCTGCGCTGGAGGGGCAACGTTAACCTGCTAGCTAGGTAGTGCATATATGCAGCCTAGCGAGCAGGTCTGAATCAGGCCTAAGATGTAGTTTGTACTAGTGCAGTTAGTTTGTAGTGTGCCCCACGGATATAGGAGGAGACTTAGGGCCTTATTCTAGTTCATTCTTTCTGACAAAATTAGATGGACAAAACCATGTGCCCTGCAGGCGGGGCAGGTGTAACTTGTGCAGAGAGAGTTAGATTTGGGTGGGGTTTTACGTCAAAGTGAGATCTATATTGCAGTGTAAAAATATTTACCGTCAGTATTTACCTGCACAGAAACAAAATAACTCACCCAAATCTAATCTAATCTCTGCACATTTTACATCTGCCCCCCTGCAGTGCACATGGTTTTGTCCATCTAAGAAGGATTTTGGGCCAGATTCTCTAAGCTTCAAAAGTGATAAAATGGAGAGGGATAAACAGCCAGCCAATCAGCTTCTGCCTGCCATGGTACAGACTGTGTTTGAAAAATGTCAGACAGGAGCTGATTGGCTGACTGTTTATCGATCTCCATTTTATCACTTTTGAAGCTTAGAGAATCTGGCCCTTTGTCAGAAAGAGTGACCTAGAATAAGGCCCATAGTATATTATATATAATATACATTGTATAGAATGTGCTAGATTTACAGCTTTTACATCTTCATTTCATGTCATTTTTAGATGGTTTTATAAATCTCCCCCTTGAACGTGTACATCTTCTGTCGCTTTCCCGCTCCACAGAATGATTCTACACTGTATTTATAAATTCCATTTTCTGCATATTCTAGATATATAAATTGGTTGGGAATAGTGTCACCTCATTCTTCGGGGTTGGGGCATTACAATAATGTCTGATCAGAATAAACAGGCCAGGGGCAATTTGTGGTACACTTAAGGACAAATTCTACGCCCTAAGGAGGAATGAAGCAAATATTCCATGGCAGAGTGCTAAAAATGTCTGTCATATGTAATGGAAAACAAGGTTGTAGCGAAGGGGTGGGAGGTGGTGACAGGACAAAGTGTAAAACTCTTGTTCCTCTATTAATATAAAATATTACTAAACAATGTGTTTAAGATTTACAGTATTGCCATTCCTGCTATTTATATTTGTATCCTGAAGTTACTGGCTTCTACTTCCAGCATTTACTTGTTCCAGCTTGCTCATCCTAGTCTGTCAGATTTCATAGTGAAGTTGTTGGATGACAGCCATACACACATTCTAAACGTCCTGTGCCTGTCCTCTTTTGAACACAAATGTAAAAAGCCATAACCAGCTGCTTTCACTTAGGCATACCTCCCAACCGTCCCATTTATTTGAAATCTTTCGCACCCAACTCAGGGCCAGCAGCACCCTGCGGTTTGGGTGAGGGGCAGTTGGGAGTCCCCCCTGCTTGACCAGTAGCTTTCCCAGAGCTGGCCATGCCCCCATAGTGATGATAATGGGGGCGTGGCTTCACAATCTCAGGCATCCTGTGAAGCCACACCCCCTTTGTCTGAAGTCACCCCCCCATTTCTGTCCCGTGCCTGGCGGGCCGAGCCAGAGTCCCAACTAGGGACTTCTAAAAGTTGGGAAGTATGCTTAGATGACAAAATGCACTAGAAAATCACTTTTGTGTAATGCTGTATGTGTTATCTACTTGTCATCAAGTTACTTTATTAGATCGTTTTTTTACAATTAACAAATAAAAAAAATATTGTATTTATATACAGACAGTGGTGTACAAAACATCATCTTCCCGCTGTCAGATTCTCGCAACACCCAGACTCTATATAAGTCTGGGCATTGGCACCATCTTCATTCCCGCGCTTGATTTTAGACAGTACGGACGTGTTCCGTGCTGGGTGCTGTACTGGGGGCTGAGAAGGGCTGATAAAGGGCTGAGAGGGGGCTGCTACTATGGGGGCTGCTAGGGGGGACACCTGCTAAGGGGGAAAACTGCAATGGGGACAACTACTATGGTGGACAACTACTAAGGGGGACACTGCTAAGGGAGCATTATTAAAAGTAATAGAGACACTACTATATGGGGACTGCTTTATTAAAAAAATAAAATATTTCTTTCTTTTTACTGCTGTGCTGTTCAGTGTGCCATACCAGTTCAGGGGTGCAACACTGCCGCCATGTGTGGTGTGTAATTCAAGGGGTTCTGCCATGTGTCATATAAGATAACAGGGGTGCTGCCATGCGTTGTGTATAATAGTAGGGGTGCCACAATGTGTTGTGTATAATTCCAGGGGTGCTC
Source organism: Crinia signifera (assembly GCF_055691185.1). Lineage (NCBI taxonomy): Eukaryota > Metazoa > Chordata > Amphibia > Anura > Myobatrachidae > Crinia > Crinia signifera. The sequence continues at coordinate 128,942,286 of NC_139217.1, forward strand.
CATGTAATCCTGTATAATTCTAGGGGTGCTGCCATGTGTCGTATATATCATTTCAGGGTGCCCCATGTATGCTGTATAATTCCTGGGGTGCTGCCATGTGTCATGTATTATTCCAGGGGGGTCGCCATGTGCCATGTACTTTTCCAGGGTTGTCCCATGTGTGCCATATAATTCCAGGGGTGGTGCCATGTGTCATGTACAAATCCATTGGTGCTACCATGTGTCATACCTCATTTCAGGGGTGCGGCAGTGTGTATGCACTGAGCGGCTTTTCCCCCCCAGCAATGACAGTGGTCATCGTTGTCCATGCACGCTAGGCATAATCGCCCAATGTGTGTATGGACCTTACATTAGGTGTGAACTGCTCAAGATAAAATAAACCTACTAAACCTAAAAACATATACCACACACTGTAATGCCCCTGACTCAATATGCCGCACACCACAATGTCACTGACACAATGTGCCACACCCTGTAATGCCCCTGACATATTATGCCACACACCGCAGTTCCCCAGACACAATATGCTGCACACTGAACTACCCAAAACATTACGATGCATACCTTAATGCCACTGACACAATATGCTGCACACTGTAATGCCCTTGTACATTATGTCCCACAGTAAGGTTGATTATCAATTTTAAATTACCTGCTCGTTGCCAGGGGTGCAATGCTCATTGCCAGGGGTTCAGTGCTCATTGTCAGGGGTCAATGCTCATTTCCAGGGAGTCAGTGGTTATTGCCAGGGGGTCGATGTTCATTGCCAGGGGTGTAATGTATGTGACTGTAGTAATATCAGAATTTGACATTTATAAAGACATCGTGCAAGATAGACATTAATTTACTAAAGGAAATTTGTAAAAAATAGTTGTAAAAATAGGTGTATTTGTATCCAGAAATACACTTATTTTTGAAATTTACTATCCCGAAAATACGGCAATTCGTATTCGTATTGATGTACGAATTGCCGTATTTTCGGGATAGAAAATGACAAAAATAAGTGTATTTCTGGATACAAATACACCTATTTTTACACCTATTTTTTACAAATTTCCTTTAGTAAATTTCCCCCTAAATACTCAGAAATTCCAATTAGATAAAATATTATGTATAACTACATAAGTGGATGTGCTAAAAAAAAGAATGTACATAGTGGTGAATTAATTGAATCACAGAAATATGATAAGTGATAACGAAACACCACAGATAATAAAAATCTCTGGCAACGTCAGCATCCTCCACCTGCCGAGCCTTTTCTTCCTAGTTATGCTAAATATGTGATGTATATGTCAGAAAACCTAGCCACATCCAATCACTAGAAGTTTAAGGGACTCCAAATTTTTATTCCTGTACATGTGGCCTTGATGCAGTTGAAGGCAGCTTTATCAGCTACAAAAGGAATAACTTACTACTTACCGCTGACAGTAAATTTCAACACGATACAGCAGCTTGTAAATGTTGACAGAAAGCAGTGCATCCTTATGATAGAGGAAAACTGAAAGGAGGCATAGATACATAGAAAAATATGTGTTTTTATTCTCCTATATGACAGCTGTGTCAAGAGAACATTAAGTTTTGAAAACACAGTCACAATGACTCACCGGAGACTTTGCCTCTTTCTTCATGAACTCACACAGTACAGTTTGTCATAGGACACTTTCATCCTTACAGATTGTGCATTAGGGTGTAAAACTGTAATGCTTATTAATCCCATTAAAAAAACAAAACTGTTGCAGGTTACATGCGATTTGAAGCATGATTTATGGCAAGCAGGAGAAAAAGAGCCGATTAAACCTATATAGATTAGCATTTTCAGGTTTTTATGAGTATAATTTTCTTTTTATGAGCATTTACCTTGCAGAACTGCCCTACAATGAAGTACTTGATGGAAATCTATACATAAATATTTGCTTCAAATATTTCACTTGACATCTGTATTACAGAGAAACAATGCTGCTGCAACAGGTACTAGGATTGAGCTACTGAAGTCACACTTTCTTAAAACTGGATACCTCCCCTTGTGGATAGAATACATCAAACGGCACCATGGGTTTATACTAGTGAGAGGCATATTATTCATTTATTACCAGTTATATAGCGCACACATATTCCGCAGCGCTTTACAGAGAACATTTGAACACTCACATCAGTCTCTGCCCCAGTGGATCTTACAATATATATTATCTACCACATACACACACACACACACACACACACAGAGACATTTTAGGGTAAATTTGTGGGGAGCCAAGTAACCTACCAGTATATTTTTGGATTGTGGGAGGAAACTGTAGTACCCGGAGGAAACCCACAAAAGCACGGGAAGAATACACAGGCTCCTCACAGTTCGGGCCATGGTGGGAATCGACCCATGATCTCGGCGCTGTGAGGCAGCAATGCTAACCATTACACCATCCGTATGCATTATGGTTTAGAAAAATGGGCAGTATCCCTCTTATATTGGGGGGGGGGGGGGTTTGAAGTGAATTGCGCTGCTGATTTAAAAATATTTTATTGACCACACTAATTTGGCTGAGTAAAGATGAATGCCGGACACACTGTAACTTTTGAAATTTTTGGTACTTATGTATTATCTGGGCTCCCATGTTAAATGCACCCCATTTTTTCATACCCCTACTATCCAACTACGCATGGAGTTGATTTTATATAGTGTGGCGAGCGCAGCGAGCCACCGTGCCCGAAGCGTGGCGAGCGTAGCGAGCCCCGCGAGGGTACGCGGTCTCATAAGAAAAACGGGAGCCCAGATATTACATAAGTACCAAATTTTTATATGAAAACAATATATAATAATACATAAACATACATTTAATACATAAAAACAGTATAAAATAAAACAAGAGTTGGGATCCCAATTAATTAGCTAGAATAGCTTTTTGCGGGTTTTCAGCAATACAATTTGTTTCAGCAAAATTGTGCAAAAATATGCAAATGATGGTAGTTTGCAGTATCAAATAGGGGGAGAAAAAAGGTCCGGTTTATTCAGAATATTATTGTATATGGACTGACCGGTGCATTAAATCACAAATGTCATCTGGAAAAAGTTCCCAGCTGACTACGGGAACGAAACGCGTTGACGTCACCAACATACCTGAGACGGTGATCCACTCAGCAATACCTCAGCTTGTTTCACAGTGGAATCGTAAGTTGTTTCACGCTACCGGCAATCAGCCGCTCCACGCTGACCGGGTTCACCGCAGCACAAGCTCTCCCTCCGGCTCACCGCTGACTGTACATTCAACCCCCAGCTGAAATGCAGCTCCCCCCCCCTCGCTGCCGGCAATCAGCTGTCTGCAACAGCCGCTCCGCACACTAAATCAAGGAGACCTTGGTCTACCGCAAAGCGGAGTACTCCATCCACCATCCAAGTCACTCCTTATGCCGCCGTGGTCAGGATGGTGATCCTCATCTGACTACGGGCAGGTCACACCGGCGTGCTGCCGAGAGGAGTGACTGTTATACCTAGAAGGAACCCCATCCCTTAACAACTGGGACCGCTTGTTAGAGACCCTCGCAAACCAGCACAAAGAAAGTGCTATCTTCCAGGGTGAGCATATTTAAAACCTGTGACTGCACACTACTCTTTGTGATTTAATGCACCGGTCAGTCCATATGCAATAATATTCTGTATAAACCGGACCTTTTTTCTCCCCCTATTTGATACTGCAAACTACCATCATTTTCATATTTTTGCACAATTTTGCACAATCCAGAAATTCTGCACAGGATACAACAGCGGGGGAGCCCAAGAGGGTAAGTGAATTACCGCAGTGGCAGTGCAATTCTAACCTGAAGTGCCGACCCTGAGATCTTGGTGGACATCTGTCGACATTAAGGGGAAGTTGTAAGGGCTAAAGGAATAACCGCAGTGGCAGAGCGGTTCCCTAGCCCTGAAGTACCCAATACATCTTGAGTCCATTTACTGCAAAGTGAAGGGGATTGATCTGGACTGAATTTATTACTACCAACTAAATTAAAAAATCTGGAATCAGTATATGGTACTTATGTATTATCTGGACTCCCATGTTAAATGCACCCCATTTTTTCATACCCCTACTATCAAACTACGCATGGAGTTGATTTTATATAGTGTGGCGAGCGCAGCGAGCCACCATGCCCGAAGCGTGGTGAGCGCAGGGAGCCCCGCGAGGGGACGTGGTCTCATAAGAAAAACGGGAGTCCAGATATTACATAAGTACCCAGTATATTTCTGTGGAAGTATCAAAATCCGCCTATTGGTGGTTATGCAAAATATGGTCTTTTGAAGTTTACTGTATCGGGTACGATTGGCAAAGTGATACTATTTTATTTTATATGTATTCATTTGATTATTTAAAGATGTATGTATTCATGTTTACTATATGTGTATTTTATTAACATTGTATGTGTTATAGAATATAAATAAATAACAATCTTTTTAGAAATTCTGAGTATTTCCTGCACTCTCTAGATAAGAGTTTCTCTTTCTTCTATAGTTTTATTATTATTATTAAGGTTACAGAGTGCCTTAATTGAGAGCAGCAAGCAATACCCTATTAATTATAATTGAATATTGTTGATTACTTTTGAGTATCTGTGCGCCCGATTTTTCGGCTTTTTCTGTCCCTTTCCATATGGATTTCTGAAACCGTGTGTTTAAACTATGACACGGACTTTCAGTACCCTTTGGGAGGGAGATCGAAAGGACCGAATTCTGTCTATGTTTGTAGATGTGTTTTCAATTCAGCACCATATATGCACTTGATTTGATTAGCAAATGCTCTGTTAAAACTTTTTTGTAGCTTAATTTATTGGTTTTTGCTTAACAACATTCCCAATTCTTCTTAAACCAAGTATACCTCTTTCACACTGCAGCTCTTAACCGGTATATTGCTGATTTTTTAGCCTTTTAAAATGGTTAGAGCTGCAGTGTGAAAGCACCAGTCTGCATTTACCGGTTACAAGTAACCGGTTTTTGCAAATGGGAAAAATGCAGAGTCCTACATGGTTCAGAGCATTTTTTTATGCAGTGTGAAGGGCTCTGAAGCGGTATTTAGGATCCCACACCGGTCCTCCCCCTCCCCTGGTCTGCTCATTGAATTCCGGGTGACAGCTCCTCCTGACTGATCACTGCTTGCACTGCCACTTACCTGCACCAGGCGCTGCTCCCATCTGCACAGTGAAAACACACAACTTTGGAATAAATTAAATTACACTAAAATAAAATAAAAAAAGGGGGAAAAAAGAATAAATAAATAAAGAGATGGGACAGCATAAATAAATAAAGAAAGGGGAAAAAAGCATAAATAAAGAGATGGGACACAAGACAGAGGTGATGCCAAAGTAAACTTCAGACAATCAATATGAATTTTAAACTCATGAAATCAAAAACCATAACATACCTACTTCATTTTTTTCTTACAGAGGCTATTTTGCCTTTGGGGGGGGGGGGGGGGGGGCACAGTGAACCCGCAAGGGACCACCTGTTGGGCTCTTGACAGTCAGGACCGTCGGAATCCCGACTGTTGGTGACATACCATACCCATCCTTCCTTTCTCTTCTTTGCTCCAAACTATACATATGAGATTTTTTAGTTTTGTGTGGTAAGTATTGTGATGTAGGCCATGCACCATTTTAGTTGCCCGTCTTTGTACCGCCCAAAAAATAGACCTGCTTCTGGCAAGCAAGTGTGACAGAACCATGCACATATCAGTGAGGTCTGTGCATGGTTCTGTCCAAAAAGGTGTGTTAAAGTAATTTTTAAAAGGTACTTATGTATTATCAGGGGGCCCAATTATCATACGTACGCTAGCGTAGGGAAATCACATTGCATTGCATGTCCCGTTTTAGTGCCGTGCGATGCAATGCGATTTTCCTATGTAATTTATTCATTGCTCTCTTGCCGGGGGCGGATCGCATGCAATCGCATGAGATTTTATAGGGTGCAATGCTATTTACTTTTTCTATACATTTCTATGATATGCAAAGAGATTTAGGCCCCCCCTCCCACTATCCACCCCACCCTGAGGTGTGGCGGGTGGCAGCGGAACGCGTCCTCCCGAACTTTTCATACCCCCACCATCCACGTCGGCGTGGAGTTGATTTCATATAGTGTGGCAAACGTGGATTACGTTACAAGTGTTCCACGTATCCTCGCGGGGCTCGCTGCACTCGCCACGCTTCGGGCATGCTTCAGGCACTACATAAAATCAACTCCACACCGACGTGGATATTGGGGGTTGAAAAGGTTGGGAGGACACCTTCCCCCGCTCCTCGCAGGGATCGCTGCGCTCGCCACGCTTCAGGGTGGTGTGAATAGTGGGGGGTGCCTCAATCTCATTGCATCTCATAGAAGTGTATAGAAAAGTAAATGGCATCGCACCCTATAAAATCGCACGTGATCGCATTCGATTTTGCGTGCAGTGCGATCGCATTGCACGCATCGCACGGCACTAAAAGACATGCAATGCGTTGCAATGCAATTTTCTTACGTAGACTAGCCCACTAAGCAAATTGCTTAGTGGGCGCCCTGCTACTACATTTTTTTTTTTAAAACAGCAAGGGGGAAATCATTTTCATAATAGCCAATTTGCCATCTTTATAAAAAAAAAACAACTGCTCAATAATTAGCCTTTGTTTTTGGTAATGTAATGACACAGAACATCCAAAAACATAAAAGTTAAATAAGTGAAAGAAAGGGAGAGTTGCTTTGAAAACTCTTACATTTAAGAATGAAAGTATATAGTAAATTACAAGCACTATTCAGTAATCACAATGACTTCATTCCCATTCCTCAAATTGTGACCTCTCCCATAGTGTTTAAAGAGGTATGGCCCATGTTCCGAGTTAGGGAGGTTTCCAATGAGTATCTCCCACACCTTTGCTTGAATCACTGGTGTCGCATACTTTACCCAATAACATCTATCATCTAACGTGCAAAAATATAGTTGCCTTTCCTTCTGTTCTGTCTGTAATTCCATCTTTGTGTATGATGCAGATATCCACACACACACACAATGTAGTGAACCAATACTCAAAGTAAATTCATAGTAGTAAGTGCCAGGTGCCCTCCATAGTCGGTAGCCAGTTCTGTGTATGGAAATCCTGGTAGATGGTGGCACTCCGGGCTTGTAGAAACCAATTCAAGTAGCGTGAATCTTGTTAACGTTTAAGCCTTTATTCAAAACACATCAATCCCGCTAGCACATGCGGGACGGCGTGCAGTGTGTATGGGGCTTAAGGCTGCTAAGCTCTGGAGAATAGAAATCCGTCAGGAATCTTATTTCTCCCAGGCCCAGGAATTATATACATATCCAAAAGTCTAGAAGCAGGAAAGTGTGCACCATGGAAAGTGTGTAGCGCAGTCTTCCACGGCTCCATTTGTCCATCCCTCACCTATCAGTGAGGCCAGGCCACCATGACTTGTAGAATGCCCCCAATTTGTGGAGCCATGTCCACACCCTCATTATGCGCACCGACACAGTTGAACATGGGATATGTTTCTTTTGTTCATCTAACTACTGCAATCCTCATAAAGTACACCGCACTTTCTGATTGGGTCTGGTGTCAAAATCAAGTAAGTAAATTGAGGCAATTTAACAAAAACAGATTTGTCTCAGGAGACAATCTGTGGGATCCATCATCAAGTACAGGTACTTGCTTTTCAATGGATTGCTGCAGGTGCGGTATTGTGCTTCACTAACTACTGCTTAAAGGAGGACAAGTGCAGATAATGAGAACTTTGTTTGTAAAGTACAGAATAAAATGACAAAAGTACAGTATAGGGATGTCCATCAGTGGGTTCTCCATCGATGGTCACCATTGATGGTACCCCTGATAGATCATCTCAATGGTGTGACACCACATGTAAGAGAACTATCAATGGTTTTACCCAAAATGATCTGTGGGACAATATGAGACTGGGGGCGGGGCTTTGTGGGTTTCAGGGGTGTGGCTAGGATTTGTCTCCCAATACCATTGTGAAGAAAAAAATGGTTGCCATCTGGTTCTCTCCCATTGATGGCAAAAATAGTCTGCCCATTCCTCACTATGGCCCTTATTCTGATGTCGGCGGTACGGCCCGCGTGCGGCCGTACCGCCGATGTTTTCACTCTGCACATGCGCAGAGGTCACTCTGCGCATGTGCAGGCGAAATCGCCGCACAAAAATTTTATACGCCGCAAAGGGGGCGTATAGGGGCGTGAGGGTCTTAATACCCTCATTTCCCTATGCATACGCCCCGCGTTTCATGGGCGTTCCCATGCAAACGCGGGGCGTATGCATGGTAATGAGGCTATGACGCCAGTGATGGGGGCGGAAAGCTGACATCGCCGGATGTCAGCTCTCCGCCCAAATACAAGCTTTCACACGGACGATTGTCCGTGTGGTCTAAGCTTGCGTGAGCTGGTGGAGCGTGCGGCCCTGCCTTCGATGGTCGTCGACCATCGAATGCAGGGGGCAGCTCCCACCATGGTGGAGGCGTACGCCCCACCATTTTCATGCGGATCGCCAGCCGTCCGCGTACGGACGGCCGTGGCGATCCGTCTTGTAGGCGGGGTTTGGTTTGTGCGGCCGGAGCAACGTATGCGGCTCCGGCCGCACAGATCAGAATAAGGGCCTATATGTTGTTTATATTTGTATGCTTCAGTATATGATTGTAATATTGAACATGAGATCCTAACTTACATTGATGTGTAAGTGCGACAATTATTTATTATATTTTTCCTTCCACTTTTAATTGTGGTCTAGGAGCCCGATCCAGCGAGGAACGCAATTCATACATCAGCGGCAGTGGCGTAGCTACGAAAATTGCGCCCCCCCCCCCCCCCCCCCCGCCAGGAATTTTTGGCACCCCCCTCTAGAAAGTTAACCCCCCCCTCCTCTAGAACAGTTAAACCCCCCCCCCGCCTTACCCGCTGCCGCTTGCCGACGCATCGCTACCTATGTAACCAGGACACGCATATCTACTCTGTGGTCCCGGCGCTCCTCCTCGCTCGGCTTGGCTCCTGCTATTATAAAAAAAATCTCCTACACAAAATGTCTGCCACCTTACAGCAGACCATTTTTTTGGGTGCTAGAGGAGGCTGCGGCCTCCTCTAGCATCCTAAAAAAAACTGTCTGCTATACCGGGGCAGACATTTTGTATAGCGCCGCCCATCAAATGATTTCTAAAGCGTTTGCAAATCTAAGTCACTCTGGTGACACAGATTTGCGGTGCCCTTGTATGGGAACAGGGCGGGCAGCTGACATCCGGTGCCTGTCTGCCCCTGGCAGTCGTGTCATGGGTAAATTAAAATGGGAATGGGCAGCATTTTCATGGGCATGACCATGAAACGCTGGACGTTCTCATGGGCGTAACCAGAATGTCCTGTGTTATCCCAGCTCTATTAGTAAAGCCTTGAATGTGAAATAAATACACTAGGACAAGGAGGAGGGAGACTTACTGGTTATACTTTCCTTGCACTCTGAGGACCCCGAAGAGGCCATGCAGACAAATACCCTCATCTCTAGCATACCGCTCAACTGTCCCAGTAATTGGATACTGTCCCACTCTTTTGAGAAAATGAAGTTGCGCAGCACAGCCATGCCCCTTCCGCCCGTGGCTTTGCCTCCTCAATCCATGACTCCACCTCATGACTCCTCCCCCTTTCTGGAAGCAACTACCCTGGAAGCCACAGCAGATCTAGCTTGTCATTAGCAAAAAGTTGGGAGGTATGCTCCATAGGCAACCATGGGCTAATGCAGGAATCCTCCAATTAGCAATATATATATATAAAATACAGACATGTGAATCATACTGTACTTGCCTACTTTACTGGAACATACAGGAGACTTCCAAATGTTGGGGAGTTCCCATGGACTCCCAGATGATCAGATAACCCTTCAGCATCCTGCCCAGTTCTGAGTGAAATGGATGGGATAAGAGCAATTCTGAGCGAATGATCTAGACCCCGCCGCCTCCACCTGGTGCTGAGACAAGGGTGAGCCATAATGGTTCATTTCTCCCTGCTGCCCTACAGCAGCAACCTTCATCTCCCCTCTGAGAACTCACTGAGGGGCAGATTTATTAAGCTCGGTGAAGTGATAATGTGCCTGGTGCTTTATCACCGGCCAATCAGCTCCTAACAGTGAAGTTACAGGATCCGTTTAAAAAATAAACGGTAGGAGCTGATTGGCCAGTGATAAAGAACACTTAATAAATCTACCCCTCAGAGAGGTGATAGAAAATGTAAGCAAGTATAATCTGCATTCTGGAACTTACACATAAGGCATGTGAAGCCATCATATTGCATTAAGGGATTAATAATTTGCAGAAGGCTCCTTTGCTAATTATTTCCCTTCTCCAATGTACTGTATGCATGACAGCTTAAATAAAATCTTATTTTTTAATTATGCAATTGTTATTAATACACCAATCAAGTGACTATTATTAACAAGCTATAGTCAAATTTACCATCATTATCTATGATTGATTTATGGGGGATTTCATCCAAATCTTCGTTATAAACTTTATACTCAGGGAAAAACTTGGAAAACTTTTTTGTAATAATAATAAATAGAACAAAGGCTAGCTAGGAAACATTGGCACTGTAGTGTATGTCAGCTACAGCCCCTTAGGTAGAATTTGAGAGAAACCACAGGGATACATTCAGCTTTAGTTTATTTTGTGCTTTAGCCTCAAAATTTCTTTCCTGTCTCTTTCCTGTCACTGGTTTATTAGGACGTGATTCAACTTCCCACATCAGCCCCCTTCTTGCTTCAGTCCCACAAGCATTTACCAGTTGTGTCTGCAGACAATAGGTTTGCTGTATAGAACTAAGGACAAGTCATGACACCTTCTCTGCTTCATCAGGTAACATACTGGAAGCACAATTACTCACCTGCAATATACTGTACACTGATCATATACTAATGTATATGTATAGTTACAGAAGTACCAACACAATCGCCATTCCTACGAATGGGGTGCAAATAGCACCCACATCCCAGGCTGGGGTGCAGTGGCCTGTGACCACACACTCTAGTAAATACAAATGCAGGGGGCTCAGCGCTCAGCATAATAAACTAACTCACCTTAATATACAAATAATTAAATAAATAATGGGGTTTTAGTTCATGAATTGATCAATGCATTTAAGCTTGCAGCCCATCGCCAAGGGACCCCGTTTCACTGCAAATGTATATGTAGATATAGGGGCCCATTTATCATATAATTTTAGCTGCAAATATTAAGTATCCCCCAAATGTATAAGGAGGGACCGCAGCAGGAATCTCCGATTCCTGCTGCGATCCCTGTTGCCCCGCTCGCAGCCACATCCCCATAGCTTTCTATAGGAGATGTGATGCTGCTTGATCATCAATATGGGGCAGAATCGCAACAGGTCCCTGGGCTACTGCCATTCTGAGAAGGCAGTTGCCCATTGTCGTTGGGAGTGGGGGGGGGTCAGCACTAACTGCACAGACCATGCACCCGTTGAACCCCCTAGCACCCAGCGATTCACAAAGCAGACAGCAGGGATGGGCTGCTTTCGTAGACCCTGTCCCTCCATCTGCAGGGACATACATCTGGACATTGTCACGGCTAAGGTTATTTGTGAGCCCAGACTAGGACGAGCTGCCAGTGGACTGGGGTAGCGAGAAGTTGGGACAGGTTATAAGTCTATGACTAGGATGATGAAGCAGATGCTGGGTATACCAGCGATGCAGGATAGTTGATAGATGAATACTGGGGATAACAGCAATGCAGGGTAGTCAGATGACTTGAAGCTGGGGGTGCCAGCAGAGTAGGTTAACTGGGTGACGGGAAGCTGGGGATACCAACAGAGCAAGAAGACTGGAAGATATGAAGCTGGGGATTCCAGCAGAGCAGGATTTCCAGATGACTTTAAGCTGGGGAAATCAGCAAGGCAGACCAGCTTGAGGCTGGAGACACCAGCAGGGCAGGATATCTGAATAGCTTGAGACTGGGGACTCCAGAAGAGCAGAATAGTCAAATAGCTTGAAGCTGGGAACACCAGCAGGACAGGATAGCTGAATGGCTTAAGGCTGGTGAAACCAGCAAGGCAGTATAGCTGAATAGCTGGAGGCTGGTAACACAAGCAAGGTAGGATAGCTTGAAGCTGGGGACACCAGCAGAGCAGGATAGCCGGATAGCTTGAAGCTGGGGATTCTGGCAAAGCAGGATAGCCAGGAAGTCAGGAAGTGCTGAAGATGGTAACTGCACTGTGTCTTTAAGAAGCAAGGCTGGATCTCTCTACACAGCTGACAGACAACAAAGCACTGACAACTATCAGTGACTGGAGCTGGGCTTTATACCTCCTGCTCAGTGCTGATTGGCTGGAGTGGTGCTCTGCCCGGGATCTGTCTCCTGACTGCACTGGAGCAGACCAGGCAGTGTCATGGCTCTGTCCATGGAAAGAACTGGTAGGGAAAGGCGGCTTGGTGCAGCATGCAGAGATGCACAGTGACCGGCCTGATAGCTGAGGCAGAATGCCGCAATCGCAACAGCAGTACACCAGCTGGGTCAGCAGGTGATGGACATCGCTTACAATGCGATCCTGGGTGGTAAGATTCCACCCAGATCGCATTGTATTTGTGATCCTTCTTAAATAGGCACCATAGAGAGATAGATTTCATTCTGATCAAGGCGGTTTACAGGTATAGTATGGGCTGTTAGCATATTTGGTGCCCATAGTCCAAAAGCATAATATAAGGTTCATCAAAAAAAAAAGTTTTCTACTGTTGGTAAGTAACTTATGTGAATAAAAAAACATGCTGCTTACAATGTTGATGCTATATAAACAAGCCTAACGGACATATTATAAAGAACACTTGATGACAATTTTTGTTATTGATATATTTGCATTGGTTCAATTCAGCAATTTGAGTACATAAATTGCCATAAAGCAGCTAAACACCCATTGTAAAAAATTACAAATAACCGAGAAAAGTACTTAAGACTCACAACCGGGACTGCTGGAGTTAAGGCCTTTAGACAGAACCTAAATATTATAGAGGACTAAGGGTAGCTAGAGATATTTGTTAGGGCAGAAATATATGTTTGAGTATAAGTCAATTGTACAGAAATTTCTGTATTGTAGTAATAGGGTCTAATGCTGGGCACACACCAGGACGACTAGGGCCCAATCCCCACAATCTAGATCCAATTCCGATCAATTGGATGTAGATTGTGTGCTGATTGGGCCCTTTTCTGACCTGGTGTGGACCGATACCGATCCGATGCGCGGTCCCGCGGGTCGGTCGGTCGTTATTGAGATCCTACCTGCTGCAGGTAGGATCTCAATGATGACCATACAGCCGGGTGCGGGTCGCCATCGGATCGGACCCGCTCACGGTGCACATCGTGAGCGGGTCGTGCCCCCCCGCATCACCGTGAGCGGGTCGGACGAGACACTGACGACCCGCTCACGTGCATCGCATGTGCATCGTGAGCGGGTCGTCCTGGTGTGTACCCTACATTAGCCTAAGGAATACCCTGTGAGACAGGATGGGCTTATTTTTTATGCCAAATGTTATATCTGTCAAATTGTCTGTGGAGAAAGTGGTTTAATCGCTATATATCTTATGCTTCCTCTTATATACTACTGCTATGGGTATTACTAGGACACCATATGCTCCACAACTGTAACTGGCAAAAGTGACATTTGCAGTCACTTAGTCTCACACACACAAAAGGACTTGCTAGTGGATAATAAATAATTGAAATGTTTAGTTTTTACCTTCCCACTACACGAACTCAGGCCAAGAGCTTTCCAGCATTTCTGGAAGAACATGCTATTGCCATATACGTCCTCAGGATGGTAAATAAGTTACTACACCTGCTGCACTTACAATTATATACTCAAGGCTCACAATCCATTGGAAAGTTTCACTTTCATGTATGAGGTGTTTTAGATTATATAGTGATCGAGTTATATTGGAGACATGGGGAAAGTCTGGTCATGACAGGTGTTAGATTGGTTATGGACCATCATGAAATTATATAGAGTGGATACAGCCTTAAACAGTCCTGTAAGTAGTATAAAGAGCAGGTCAAGAGTGTGGGTGAAAATTGTATAAAACTGTAGATCTTGGACAGAGAAGAAAGAAAATAGACTGCGCTCAGAACCAGGTGACTTATTATAAGAATAATAACAGCCAGTTGCAAAAGTAAACAGCTATATTTAATAAATAGCAAAAGAATAAACTAAAAAATACAATATACATTCATACACACTGGCCGGAGATGTTAAAATAACGGTCAATGTCACGGACCGAGCATAATATGCAACCAGAAATATCCTGGAGATGATAATTAGAAGTCTCCGCTTTATATGGCAGAGAGCGGAATACTTGCGGTATTATTGAGTGTCCTCTTTGGTTTTCTGCTCAATCTTAGGTCCGTTTGGTGCGGGGTGCCGGCCGGCGGTAGCTTGTAGCCACAATCCAGTTTTATGGTGAACTGATGCGTTTCCCTGCCTTAGTGCATCGGTGACCTTCTCAAAGATTAGTGCATCAGCGACTTTCTCAAAGAGCCTATCCATAGCCGCCGATGCACTAGGCTGGGAAACGCGTCAGTTCACTATAAACTGGATTGTGGCTATAAGCTACTGTGACAAACGGGGGGGAACAGTATGCCAGTAACCCTTTCTGTACCTTGTTCCTTGGGTCTCGACACCGTATTCTTCACCGCTGTCAACTCTGAAGTGTAGACAAGTACCTTTACCTTCAAGATGATGAGTTGGATCAGTGACTTCTCCTTATGGGAGCCTGTGGCAGAAAGGATGGACACCCCAAGCAGCACACCCCACACATAGAGATCACACACAAAGTGACGGTGACAACAATATTTATTATGCAGGAAACCACTAGTCACCTCTGCAAACCAAATATTGTTAAGGTCAATTACATGCAATAATCATCAACACAATGCACGGTTATTATTGTGGACTCAATAACAATAACTGCAAAGGCACATAAATCCTACTATCACACACACTGGCACAAAGCACATATAATGGTAAACATTCAAATATAGACATTACAATTCAATATATTAAGGCAAGTAACACTGTCTCTAAAAGGCGGTAATATCGGAATTGTCCGCAAGGTGACGCTACCTCAGCCATGTGTCAGTTAATGTCTTCCTGATGAAACCGTGAATTGAAGCAAAATGGTGCACGGTATTTGTAATCCAAACAGGTATATTAGAAGAATAGGAACTTGTAGTGGTTATTTGCAAAGCACAGCATAGTCTTCCAATGGAGGGTGCTGTGACTATACAAAACCTCCATGAACAGTCTCTGTCTGTGCTGCTAGCAGAAGCCAGGGTGTCCCCTTCCTGCAGCCTTCTGTGCTCACAGGCCTTTGTAGTGGGAGGTGATTAAGTGTCCCTTTCAAGGCCCAATGTGAGGAATTAAACTTGGTAAGTTTGCACTGTGTGGCCTGGGCTGAGCTTTCTGTGGCTGCTTCACATGTAGGGACAAAAAGGGGCCAGTGCTGCCTGATATGCACTGCCTGGGCTTCAGGGGTACTGTGGGGTGCTAATAGGTGGATACATAGGCAGTCTCTCAGGGCAGATTCTGAAGGGCTTGATGGGCTGGCAAGGGCTGTGTGTTATTGGGGTACCTGTACTAACTGCTGCAGTTGCTGGCTCCTGCCAGTCACTTCTCTCACTTGTGGCTCCTTCTCCCACAGGCACACACTCTGTCTGCAGCTGCTGCCTCTGTCCTCCACAGCATGATAAGCTGTGTCCTCTCCACATGTGGTCCTGTCCTCACTTGCCACACTGCTTCTCACTCTGCTGCAGCCATGTCATGCTGCTGCTCTCCTCACTCTCTGTCTCAACTCAACTTTCACCTCTCAGACCTCTGCCCAATAGCAGCACAGCTCTGTTTCCCTCTCTTTCAGGGATTCTGTCAACTCCCCTGGGTCCTAGTGCTCTACAGATGCTCTCTCTTTTGGCTGCTCCTGTTACAAGACCACCAGGAAGTGCAATTAACCCCTGCAGCCCCAGTCCATAGGGGCTCCATAAGAAGCATTTGGCTGCAGTCCCAGTTTAAGCACACAAACAGGGGTACCTCAGGACTGGGGTACCACAAATGCCCCTGCTGGAATTATGCATGTCCCCATGCATACTAAAACGACTCCATGTCCTAAGAACAAGTATTTGGAATATCACATAGATTCAACAGACTTCAAACACTTAACGGCAATAAAATTAAGCATGAACAAGTATATGCATTTCTACCTATTTCTTTTTTACTGTCACATAAATACAGTAGCTAGAGTGTGCTCACTGGAGCATACATCCGTCCGCCACAGGACTCCCATCCCTCCGCGGCAAAGGTTCTCTGAGGATTCACATGGACTTTCACTTTAGATCCCGGCATGCAATCTGCAATGAACACGTTTCACCTCTTTGTCATGTCTTATGGACCTCAGAATAGCCTGTCGTATCCGAAATTCAAACTCTTCTCCCGTAATGGTTGTATATTCCTGATCTATACCAGGCTTCTCTTCATTGGAATGGTTATCGGCCTTCTCAACTGTCTTTGGGTTTTTCATAGTGGCCTTAGGTTCAGGCAGTGGTATGGCTAGCTCTGGGTGGTTGGGTTCTAATGGCTCCACTTTCTCAGTCACGGCCATGTGGGCTACAACTTCAGTGCACCTTTCCTGGTCGGTTGTACTGGCATCTGTCTGCCTGAGGTTTGCTGCCCAGTAACCTGTATCTTCAATTCTTGGGATGTAATCTCGCTTTGGTTCACTGGAAACCTGAGGCCTAGCTATTTCTTGCAGGCTTTGCTGTACTGTCCCCCTCTGCACAACTGGTTTCCCCCTCTCTTCCCGCAGTTCGCATTGCATTGGGACATCAGATTCTGGTGGTCGGGGCATCTGGTCAGGTCGAGGAGGATTAGTATTATAAATCTTGCTGTTCACCTCCCTGGTTTCTTCTTTGTTTCTGCAGTGCTGGTAGTCTTGCCGGTAGTAAGGTGGAGGCTCTCTGTAACATGGACAGTGCCAATGTTGGCCTTGCTCTGTGTCATGTCTGTTACCTTGCACCGGGGCTCCATTCAGGCCGGTCACTTTCACGGCCTTGATGCCTTTCTTTCCATTCGCCAGCTCGAACTCCACAACTTCGCCTCTTCTCAGACTCCTGAAACTCGTTTCGGGATTGGTATTCTGAATGGCGGTGTAGTGTACATATACACTTCGTCTGGTATCTGCGTGTTTGATGAATCCATACCCACGCGGTATACTGAACCACAGGACACGACCTGAGATCCTACTTGGGCTGGTTCGTGATTTGTCTGCCGCATTTATTACACCAGACATTCTCATGGTGTTTTGAAGGACTTCGGGCGTACCTCCTCTTATGGGTCTTCTTGAGGTCTGACTGCATGCAGGCCCACTTTGAGTATTGAGTTGAATGTTGGGGTGTCGTTCAGATTTCTCAGGCATGGCCCACCGGGGTCGATCTCCTCTCTCTCGTTGTGGACGCCACTCTCTATATCTGGCTTCATTTTGTTCTAATCGTTGCCCCATTCGGGCAATGTCTAGGGCTAGTTCCGCCAACTTGCTGTTGATAGCGCTCAAAGTGTCTTGTCCTGCAGGAGTTTGTGTTTCTTGAAGAACCGTTCCTTTTTTCGCAACTGCTCCATATTGTTTAGCTTCGTGGTGGCCCTCTGTATCATCTTCTTCAGCCATTGCATCTTCTTCAAAATCAGTGTTTTGGTTCTGGCCCAATATTTCTAGTGCTGATTCTTTGAATTCGGCGAATGTGCAATCTTTTTCTTGCCGTTTCCACATACGGAGTTGGACGCGGGTGGTTTCCTCTTGTGCTCCTTCCACAAAGAGGTTTATCAACATCTCATCTGCTTGTTGCAGCTCTCGAGGGTCCATGGCCTGTACAGCTTTCATGGCTTCCTGCAAGCCCAGCGCAAACTCGCGCAGTGATTCTCCGTGTCTCTGTTTTCTAGCATATAATCTGCTTTTTAATAAGGGTATTGTCTTAGAGTCGAATATTTGTGCCAATTTCCAAAGTATCTTGTTCGCTGTTGTCTTGTTGCTTTCTGCCCATGCTTTCACTTCCCTCAGGGCGGGGCCTTTTAATTGCGCCAGTAGTATTTCTTTCTTCTGTTCTTCATTCAATTGATATATTTTGAATGTTGAGTTCATTTGGTCTTTAAATGCCTTAAAGGTGCTTGTACCCTGGGTCCGCATGTCTCCGGAGTACGTAAGTAGCCACGCGGCTCCGAAGAAGTAGGGCATCGTGATTGGCGCCGCCATTGCCCTTGGCATTTCTGTGTCTTCTGGTGGTGTCGGGAGACGTCTTGGAGGGGATGGTGGCGGAGTGCTGGGTTTCGACATGCTTTCGATCCGGTTCGTTGACGCCAAGATTTAGATGTGACAAACGGGGGGGAACAGTATGCCAGTAACCCTTTCTGTACCTTGTTCCTTGGGTCTCGACACCGTATTCTTCACCGCTGTCAACTCTGAAGTGTAGACAAGTACCTTTACCTTCAAGATGATGAGTTGGATCAGTGACTTCACCTTATGTGGCAGAAAGGATGGACACCCCAAGCAGCACACCCCACACATAGAGATCACACACAAAGTGACGGTGACAACAATATTTATTATGCAGGAAACCACTAGTCACCTCTGCAAACCAAATATTGTTAAGGTCAATTACATGCAATAATCATCAACACAATGCACGGTTATTATTGTGGACTCAATAACAATAACTGCAAAGGCACATAAATCCTACTATCACACACACTGGCACAAAGCACATATAATGGTAAACATTCAAATATAGACATTACAATTCAATATATTAAGGCAAGTAACACTGTCTCTAAAAGGCGGTAATATCGGAATTGTCCGCAAGGTGACGCTACCTCAGCCATGTGTCAGTTAATGTCTTCCTGATGAAACCGTGAATTGAAGCAAAATGGTGCACGGTATTTGTAATCCAAACAGGTATATTAGAAGAATAGGAACTTGTAGTGGTTATTTGCAAAGCACAGCATAGTCTTCCAATGGAGGGTGCTGTGACTATACAAAACCTCCATGAACAGTCTCTGTCTCTGTCTGTGCTGCTAGCAGAAGCCAGGGTGTCCCCTTCCTGCAGCCTTCTGTGCTCACAGGCCTTTGTAGTGGGAGGTGATTAAGTGTCCCTTTCAAGGCCCAATGTGAGGAATTAAACTTGGTAAGTTTGCACTGTGTGGCCTGGGCTGAGCTTTCTGTGGCTGCTTCACATGTAGGGACAAAAAGGGGCCAGTGCTGCCTGATATGCACTGCCTGGGCTTCAGGGGTACTGTGGGGTGCTAATAGGTGGATACATAGGCAGTCTCTCAGGGCAGATTCTGAAGGGCTTGATGGGCTGGCAAGGGCTGTGTGTTATTGGGGTACCTGTACTAACTGCTGCAGTTGCTGGCTCCTGCCAGTCACTTCTCTCACTTGTGGCTCCTTCTCCCACAGGCACACACTCTGTCTGCAGCTGCTGCCTCTGTCCTCCACAGCATGATAAGCTGTGTCCTCTCCACATGTGGTCCTGTCCTCACTTGCCACACTGCTTCTCACTCTGCTGCAGCCATGTCATGCTGCTGCTCTCCTCACTCTCTGTCTCAACTCAACTTTCACCTCTCAGACCTCTGCCCAATAGCAGCACAGCTCTGTTTCCCTCTCTTTCAGGGATTCTGTCAACTCTCCTGGGTCCTAGTGCTCTACAGATGCTCTCTCTTTAGGCTGCTCCTGTTACAAGACCACCAGGAAGTGCAATTAACCCCTGCAGCCCCAGTCCATAGGGGCTCCATAAGAAGCATTTGGCTGCAGTCCCAGTTTAAGCACACAAACAGGGGTACCTCAGGACTGGGGTACCACACTACCGCCGGCCTGCGCACCAAACGGACCTAAGATTGAGCAGAGAACCAAAGAGGTGAACTTTTTGGGTATTTGGGGACTGAGTACCACCATTTAGATAGCTGCTGGAACAGGTCCGATTCCCCCTAGCGCCTGAATTTTCTACACAGCTAGAACTTGGACAGAGCTGAGGCATGTATTATGGGCCTAATTCAGCACCACTCACTAAGCAGTGGCCACTTGATGCTTACCAAGCAGCATAAGGATGCCTGCCACCCGGACAAATGCCCCCTGATGCTGAGTCCTGAAGGGTTAATCAGCCATCTTGTTTCTCTTTGAAGGGTTAATCAGCCATCTTGTTTCTCTGTGTTATAGTCTCTGTTCCTGCTTATCTCAAGAAAGTTATGTTCTGGCTTGTTTCCAGTTCTCGCTTGCTAGCCCGTACTTTGTAACTTTCGTCAGGAATAGTACATTCTGTGATTTCTCATAACTTACGAATGCTACACTCCCCTGTAAGGCGACGTATAAGCCACCCCACCTCTATGCTGTTATTCCCCTACCTCTGCACCAAATATTAACCAATCATGTAATTGAACCAGCACCGTATGTTGTGTATAAATATGTCGTTTTGTCATCATTAAATCAGAGCTAAACCTTGTATCTGTGGTCATCGTTACTGGTCATATCATATAAGGTTACACTCTCACGGAGCTCTAAGGGGTCTTCACACTGAGGTCAAATAAGGTAATTAATAGATAAGGAAATCGATACATCGGCGCATGATCGATTTCCCAACAGAGCTGGGGGCTCGCCGCGGGATTCGAAGTTCATTCCTACACGGTTGTCAGCAGACTCCAAAAGTCTAATCTGAGACCGCTGTGAGGTTACGGACAAACTCGATCCTGAACCTATGACTCTATCCCTGGGGGATATCGGATGTCAGTTCATAGAAGTTAAAATCTTCTATCTTTGTTTTGTGTACACACTGATCTAGGATCAGATACCGTACTTGGTGTACGAAGAGACCACGGGTCTTTATCCAAATAGAACCTCATTTTGAACACCCACTATTTCATTGGCCAAATTTCTTTACTATGTTTAGTTTGAAGTATAAGTTTTTCTTATTTCAATATCCTTGTGTGATTGGTAAGTATACACACTTGTGATATCTGTATTTCTTTGTAAACCGTGCGGTTGGTAAGTTCACGCACAATAACTCTATTGTCTCATTGATTACTGTATGCCAACAGACTTGCGGACTTATGTTCTCCCCTTCGGAGTAACGCAACGTGAGGCTTCATATACAGTTTTCACATTATAACCACTGGACTCTATCCACTGTCACGTAGACAGTCTGTGGTTCCACTAACAAACCATATATAAATAACAATTTATGAGATGTCTAAAGTGAATACATGATTCTATAAGTGTTTGGATAAAGACTAACCCTCACAGTCTGCTGCAACAGGTTTTACCTGCCTCTCTGTGATGACGCCCCTGATCTAATACACTTTGAATCTTTTCACGCTCTCATATTACATGTCAGATTATGAATGTCCACCGATAGGAAATTGCAATAGTTGCCAAAGTAGTTTAATATTGTGGTATAAGAATCCAGAATATTATCCAATATTGGTATCTGTCAACAAACAAAGGATAAGATTTAAATCCACAATTAAAACATTCTCTAATGGCACTGTGTGTGAGGCAGTCCTCATAGTAGGTTGTCACTTACGCACAGAAATCACCAGTAAATATATTGATCAACTCTATCCTTTCTTCGTGACAGATCTACCAATCAATCTTTTCACCTATCCCATTATTTGCCCAAAATCTATTGAACAAATAAAACAATTACCAGAAAGTAGCCAGATTCTAAACTTCATAGATCTTAGTGAAGATTATAGTCATCAACAACAAATCAAAAAGTGGAAAACATTCACACGGAATCATAATAGAACTGTACATAAACATGGATTCAAAACAAAGTAAAAAGACTGTAACATATCCACCTCCCCTACCTAACGAGACATGCCCACAATTCAGTGATCATTTGTATGAGAAAGAATCAGCTGGTTGTTTTGACATGAGGAAAACTGCAGTTTCCTCTACTCACAACTTCCAGAACAGTAATAAGGGTCCGCCCAATAGACAAAATAGGGGACCCCCACAAAGTAACAGGAGACCTTTAAGGCCTCCACAGAACCAAACCTTTCGTGCACCACCATACACCAGGGATTACAACAACACTGGCGCAGTTCATAAACAGACTACTTGTTTCAACTGTGGCCAGAACACACACTGGGCTAGAGATTGCCCTTTCCCTTCTCGGAAACCACAACAACCTTGCACGCCAAGACCCCAACAAGGGCTTTCCCGACAGGGTCCTACACCACCTCAAGAAAGCGTACTTTTCAGAGTTGACTGGACCGACCCTACCCATTGACGGGGCCCGGAGGAGGGTATCCCATCTTTTGTACAGTTCACTACTCACTGGGAAGATTCTCCCCTCATCACATTATATGTAGATGATGAGGGACTGTCCTTCCTGGTGGACAGTGGGGCCACTACCAGTGTTCTATGTTCCCTTAACTATGATGGTGAACTGCAAAAGACTGTTCCTATTGCACCCATAGTACCTGACATCAATTCACTTATCTCAGCCATCCCTGCAAACGCAGCTTTCTTTAGTGTCATAGACTTAAAAAAATGCGTTTTTCAAGTATTCCTATTGACACAGAGACCCAATTACTCTTTGCTTTTTCATTTAAAGGTAAACAATTAATGTGGTGTCGTTTACCCCAAGGCTATATTGACTCTCCCGTGGTCTATAGCATAGTCCTCCAAGCCACATTGGCTCCATGGCACCCCCCCCATAGTTCTGTCCTGCTACAGTATGCAGATGATCTGCTTCTCTGTAGTGTCACCGAGGAGGCCAGCCGGTTAAATGGAATTTCATTGTTAATGTGGACACAAAGTGTCAAGAGCAAAATTGCAATGGTATAAAACGCATGTCAATTACCTGGGTTTTGTACTCTCTGAGGGAGAAAGGAAAATCAGTCCACAACGCATACAGTCTGTATTGGGCCTGGTCACCCCAACTACCCAGAAGGATATGTTGTCTTTCTTGGGTATGGTAAGTTACTGCAGACAGTGGATTTCTGATTGTTCCTACTATGATAATATCTTGAGACAATGCACACTCAAAGACAAACCCAAGGTTATACAATGGTCAGATGAAATGTATTCTGCATTTAAAAAAATTGAAAGAAATGTTAGTACAGAGTCCCGCGCTTGGTCTCCCGGACTATATGTTATCATTTCACTTGTTTGCAAGGGACACATGTACAACTATGGCGGGTGTACTGACCCAACTTCACGGAGGCAAAATGCGCCCTGTCGCATTTTTTTTTCAAAAGTAATGCCTGTCACTGTGCAAGGAATGCCAGCTTGTCTTCGAGCACTGGCTGCCTGTGCAATGGTTGTTGAGATGTCCACATCACTTACATTAGGACATCCTACTGTGTTACATACCACACATAATGTCCTCTCCATCCTCAAAGGTCTACACACACAACACATGTCTGCCCAAAGACTCAGCGGCTATGAAGTACTCCTACTAGGGAATCCTTCTCTCACTGTAAAATACGCAACAAACTCAGAAGGACCTGTCCCTGTACTAAACGCACTTTTAGGTCTTAAAGGACCTGACGACGAGGCGCCGCCTCAACATGACTGTACTCTGACAATTGACTCAGAAACTTCACCCAGACAAGACATGTCGACTGTGCCTATCCCCGATGCCGACATAATATTTGTTGACGGCTCCTGCAGCCGTCCCAATGACAACACGTACCAGGCAGGATATGCAGTGGTTAAACTTCCAAACACCACCCTTGAAGCAAAGACAGTCCCCTTACAGTCAGCACAAGCTGCAGAACTCATTGCACTCACTCGAGCTTGTCACATTTACAAAAAACAAACCTGTCACAATTTACACAGACTCCAAATACGCTTACGGAGTTGTTCAGGCAACGCCGAGGCTTCACTGGCGCTGATGGGAAAGGCATATCACATGCGCAACTCATCACAGATCTCTTACACGCAATTACATTACCATCTCAAATTGCCATCCTTCATTGTAAAGCACACACTGGAGGAAAGGATGACATCAGCAAAGGCAACGCTCTCGCTGATACCGCTGCTAAACGTGCTGCCACTACAGCAACATATAACCTCACTCTTGCTGTCATCTCGCCTCCTTCGCTAGATGATACATACCTACTGACAGAATTACAGGCTGCTGCCTCTAATTCAGATCTATCAGATTGAACATATCCAATACTGCAGAAGAATCCACGGACTGGATTAATCTGCAAAGAGGGGAAACCATGTATACCCCAAACCAGTGCATCATTGTTCATAGTACATTACCACGGAGTAGGACACCATAGTATAGTAACAACTACTTTACTCCTCTCCAATGATTTCTACATTACTAATGCCAAAGAACTTGTAAAACAGTACATCAGTAGATGTATAGCGTGTCTTAGAAACAACCCAAACAACCCAAATAAAACAAGACACCAACATCTAGAATACCCAACCACACCATTCACACATCTTCAAATAGATTTTACACATATCAATAATGCAGGAAGCTTATCCCACTAAATCAGAAGATGCAAAAACAGTAGCCCGCATACTCACGCGAGAGATCATTCCGCGCTGAGGATGCCCGCTCCAAATCAATAGCGATAAAGGTTCAGCCTTCACAGCCAAAGTCACAGCAGAACTAGTCAAAGCACTGCAAATAGAATGGAAGTTTCACATTCCATATCACCCACAGAGAATGACTCCACAAAAGACTCTAGGTTACTCCCCCTTTGAAGTACTGATGGGCAGACCTTTCCCCACTCCCTGGGCAAAGAACCCTTTAGTTACCACAGAAGGAGACTTAGAAATAATAAGAGAAGAGTATGTCAGATCCCTAATACAGAAACTTAATGAAGTTGAACAAAATGTTATCTTTAAGAATCCTTCTCATCCACAGATACCCACTCACCCATTTAGGGTTGGAGACAAGGTCGTTGTAAAGATCCTACCCAGAAATAAACATCCAGGAGATTTCACCTACGGTCCAGAAACAGAAGTGGTCGCGGTTACCAGGACGGCTGTCCTCACCGACGAAGGACCAACGTGGATCCATGCATCCAGAGTGAAGAAAATTCCACCTCCACCACACGTCAACACAGAGGTCGACACCGATCCCGAGACTGACACAGACGGGACGAGAGAGGTAATAACGGGGGCCAGTGGCTCTGACCTCCAACCTGGAGAAGACCTGCCGGCTGGAGGTGACGAGGAATCAGGGGTACAACATTCTGAAGCCGAGGACGACGCTACAGGATATGACTCCCCCCACCTTAGCCCTAGTGATTTTACTCGGGCTTGTTCTTTATAATTGTTTTGCTGAAGTTGATATAACCCAAAATGATGGACGCTTTACCTTCTGGTATAATTCTTCTAGCACGACTGTCGCTACTTTTATATTTTCTTATTGTGATATTGTATCTTGTTCAAACAATCAAGGCGGGAATCGAGGAGAACCACCGCTGCCCTGGCTGTGTAACATCCACCACACACCACACGCTGTAAGTCACGTATATATCTGTGTCACTAGTACTTACTGGGGAGATTCTTGCAACTCATGGGGGGCTGTTGGGTGGAACACTAGAGCAGATACCACTGCCTTTGATATCAGCCAAAACTGGGGATATCACCCCGATGTTGGCCTCCAGAAATGGTCCCATGGTCGATCCTTACTAACCCGTATGTCCCTACGAAAAAAGGGCACTTGCAATAGCCAATTTATCATTAACCTAGAAAACCCGGCCCCCGGCGATGCCGGACTATATGTCATGGGTAAATATCAATCAGGAGAAAGCGGGGGCCCAAGGGGAAGATTTCATTTAAAAGACATGTATGATAACCCAGAATACACCGCCCTCAAAACCACTGTAAAACCTAAAACACCACCATCATTCTTTAAACCACATGTCACTACTTTTAATGAAATGTTAGCCATTAACAACCCCACTTACGAAGACACTATAGCCATAGAGACTGGGTTATCTGACGTAAATTATTGGCTAGAATGGATGAAATATAATGCACGTAAAGTTAATCAAACTGATTGTTATGTGTGTGGAAAATCCAGACCCCACTTGGGTACGGTGCCCATACACATACCTTCAGACCAAGATAAATGTTTCTTTAGCCTGTATACTGATACTATTGTAGAAGAAACCAAATGTGAACAATGGAAGAAAGAATATCCCATAATGGTAAAGAATACCAATCCTGGTAGTACCATAATCATTTATCCTGGTAATTATACATGTTATTACTCAAACAGCACTGCACAAAACACTGTAGATCTGAAATTGTTTCCTGATGGGTATTGTGCTGAACGAAGACATATCAGTATACCCACCATGAAAAAATCATTAGGAGACATTTATTTTATTTGTGGAGACATGAGACTCAGGACAAAGCTGGACAATCCTTGGAAAGGAGAGTGTGCCCTGGCAAAGATCATTATGCCCATACACATTCTCCCAGCCGATTTGTCTGAGCCTCCTCCCACAAATAAACCTACCACAAACTCCAGAAACAAAAGAGAAGCTCCAAAGGAAAGCTTCGATCCACACATATACATAGACACTATTGGTGTTCCCCGGGGAGTTCCTAAAGAATTTAAGGCTCGTGATGAGGTCGCTGCCGGCTTCGAGTCCCTGCTTCCCCAGGTAACCATCAATAAAAATGTGAACTGGATAAATTACATATATTATAATCAACAGCGCTTCGTTAATGATACTAGGGACGCTTTGAAAGGTATTGCTGAACAGTTAGAAGCTACATCACAAATGACATTTCAGAATCGCATGGCTTTAGATATGATGCTTGCCGAGAAAGGAGGAACCTGTGTGTACATAGGTAAGGTTAATGGATGCTGTACTTATATCCCAGACAACACAGGTCCTAATGGAAAAACTACCCTAGCTATTAAACATCTAGAAAATTTATCCATCGAACTCAAGAAGAACTCAGGTATCACGGACCCCTGGAGTAGCTGGTTCGGATGGTTAAATGATTGGAAACACGCACTAACACAAATAGGCATATTTATCCTCATTATAATTATTGTACTTATGATAGTAGGATATTGTGTCTTTCCCATATGCAAGAAGATTGGTTCCAAGTACCTGGATAATGTAACACCTGCTATGTACACTGATCTTGCCAAAAGCCCTCCCTCACCAGAAGATTATGGTGAATATGTCAAAATTCACCGTACCAAACAAGATGCCATCTACAAGAATCAAATTGTCTAAAAAGGACATTGATTCTAAGAGGGGATTGAAGGGTTAATCAGCCATCTTGTTTCTCTTTGAAGGGTTAATCAGCCATCTTGTTTCTCTGTGTTATAGTCTCTGTTCCTGCTTATCTCAAGAAAGTTATGTTCTGGCTTGTTTCCAGTTCTCGCTTGCTAGCCCGTACTTTGTAACTTTCGTCAGGAATAGTACATTCTGTGATTTCTCATAACTTACGAATGCTACACTCCCCTGTAAGGCGACGTATAAGCCACCCCACCTCTATGCTGTTATTCCCCTACCTCTGCACCAAATATTAACCAATCATGTAATTGAACCAGCACCGTATGTTGTGTATAAATATGTCGTTTTGTCATCATTAAATCAGAGCTAAACCTTGTATCTGTGGTCATCGTTACTGGTCATATCATATAAGGTTACACTCTCACGGAGCTCTAAGGGGTCTTCACACTGAGGTCAAATAAGGTAATTAATAGATAAGGAAATCGATACATCGGCGCATGATCGATTTCCCAACAAGTCCCCTCGCTAACATGAGAGGGAATGTGTTCGCTAACACATCCCCTCACATGTGGCCTTCAGAAATAAAAGCCAATATAAACTGATTTTTATCTCCTCTGCAAATCGCAGAAGATGGGGAAGACGCTGTGACATAAGCCACCCGCCCCGAGTATAGTTGAACATTCACATCAGTCCCTGCACCAGTGGAGTTTACAATCTATGTTCCCTACCACATGCACACGCACACACAGACATTATAGGGTTAATTTTGTTGGGAGCCAATTAACCTGCCAGTATATTTTTGTATTGTGGGAGGAAACCAGAGTACTCGGAGTAAACCCACGCAAGTACGGGGAGAATATACAAACTCCGCACAGTTAGAGCCATGGTGGGAATCGAACCCATGACCTCAGTGCTGTGAGGCAGTAATGCTAACCATTACACCATCTGTACTGCCCTATCATGCTTTAATACACCCCCCTGGAGCTTGTATTCCCCAAATAGTCCATTATACTGTCACAGGTTCTTCTGAAAAATGGGACATCTTTTGAAGGTAGCCTAACATTCTTTATAAAACAATTGAATGTCACCTTTTTAGACTATGAGAAATATATATAAATGGTACTATTCAAATATTTACTAATAATTATTACAGTATATCTATATGAAATTCAAAACATACAAAAAAGGTTTTTATTTATTTATTTTTTATATATAATAAAACTAAAATAAATAAATACAATTAAATAGCAGCACCCTCAAATATAAAAAAGCAAATAAAGGCTTTTAACGTATGTAAAAAGCATTCGTAAAAGTAAATGCACCATCATGTCTAAAATTAAGTTTGCTTTTGAAAGAGTAAAATGTAAGTATGTGTCAATTTCTTTAAACTTCAAAAAATTAATTTTGAATAAGTACCTTCCACATTTTTTTTTTTTAAATCCTACTAAGCAAAGCATTTGTGTTATCAAATGTAAAATATTGTTATAATTGTTGTTATGATTTTTTTATTTTTTTTTAAAGCATCACCAACTCTAGCAGCCCATTTAGGAAACAGTAGTACATATTGGGCCTTATTCTAGTTCACTCTTAGAGGTAAATTCTTTCTCAAATGGACATAACCATGTGCACTGCAGGTGGGGCAGATATAACATGTGCAGATAGAATTAGATTTGGGTGGGGTTTTTCTTCAAAGTGAGATCTATATTGCAGTGTAGAAATAAAGCAGTCAGTTAGTAGAGATGTGCAGACTCGGATTCCAGAGATCCGAGCCCCCATGGACGTCATCATTCCGAGCCCGGTTCCGAGCAGCGGAGATTCCCGCCTGCTGCGCCCGCCATCTTCACTCCAGTCTAGTAGTGGGTTGGGAGAGTGTGTGTTGGTGCTGCTGCTGGGGCTTAAACTTGAGCTTGACCTTGAACGCAATATTTTTTATTCGCTGGGGCTGTCTCTCACTGCTGTGTAGTCTAACTGTGTACTTGTAGTCAGGGCCGGTGCTAGGGTGCCTGGCGCCCTCCTGCAAACCATAAATTTTGCGCCCTTTCACATTGCTATTGCAACAAGCTGCAGCCCGATTGTGGGAGCGTATGCAACATGCGATCCTATGGAGGATCTCGGGTGCATGTACATGTACACAATCTCACTACTGTGTACGCAAAATGTTGCAGGCACTAAAGGTGCCCATACACGCTGCGAGAATCGGCTAGATCGTATCGCACGGCATGCATGCGATGTGTGTGCGATGTGTTCCGAAAGCAGTGCAAAAAGTATGTGCAGCACACTGTGCAATGCGATGCCCGACGGAGCGCACATCGCTATTGCAGCGTGTATGGCCACCTTTGGCACATAACCCAGCCCATTATTTCAAAAGTGTCTAAATTAATATTAAAAAAATCTACAATTATTTAAACATTTGTTAGAAACATGCATAATAAAATACTTACTGTTCTTTTGCTGTTTAACTCTTGTGCAGTCCCTCCTCTTCTATCTGCGTAGGCAGGATGCTGAGGACGCCATTACTCGTGACTGAGGGGGAAAGGAGGGGAGAGAAGTAGCAGATGGAAGAAGAGGAGAGGAGATAGAGGGGGCAGAGTGTTTAGGACTGGCAGTGGCACTGGCACAGCACACTGAGAAGAGGGAAGGAAGGGGAGGTGGCGCTGCTGCCTGTTCGTCATTTGTTTGACAGCTGACAGGCGCAGGGAGCAATGGGTAGGGGGGGATACGGAAGGGACATGTCATACAGGCATTCACAGACAGCGCTACATTCCTCAGCGCAAGTGTCCGTGAGGAAGAGGGGGCAGGTCGCAGGAGGAGGACAGTGTATGCGCGGTGCAGGGAGCAGCTCTTTATACTGCCGCCTGCCCGCTGTCTGATAGGCACTGCGGGCAGCATGCAGGAGGCAGTGACAGTGAGGGCTGAGGAAGCTTTAGCAGAGCAAGGAGGGAGACAGCGCCTTTTCAGCATGGCGCCTCCCTGCTTTGCAGGAGCTGCTGAGTGGGTAGCGCCGGCCCTGCTTGTAGTACTACTGTCTCCTCTGGTGTGCTGTGATGTAATTATTTTATTCGCTGGGGCTGTCTCCCTCAGTGCTGCTGTGTACTCTGTTCTCCTCTCTGCTTAGGGTGGGCTCTCCCTAGCAAGGAGGACAGTCTAACTGTGTACTTGTAGTACTACTGTCTCCTCTGTGCTGGGGCCTACCTCCAGGGCTGTCTTTTCGTATGGGCTTAATGGGCACTTGCCCAGGGGCCCCAGGTGTATAAGGGCCCTATGCTGATAGCTGAGGATCCCCTTTTTCCAGGGATACCAGAATTTTTAAAATCGGCCCTGGGGAACTGGAGATATCCAACTTCAAAGCAGCAGTCCACATCTGACCTGTTAATTGCAGTTCCCAGTCATATTTCTCAGGTTCTCTCTGACTTAGAGTTTTTCTGAGAGTATATGCCAAAAGCTGGGGCTCTCCCCTTTCTGTCGATACTAGAGGTTTGTCTCTATCTTGCCCAGAACCAGAGATATCAGCCTTCCAGCAGCCGGTCCCTGCTCCAGCTCCAAACGTCTGGTGTACAGTTTTATAATTTTGTCAATGGATTGCTCTGGCTCCTGATCTCTGATCCCCAAGTCCCCAGCACCTCCTGAAAGTTGGGACTCTAGGTTTTTATACTATTGAAGGCTAAGAAATCTATTTCCAGATAATGGCGATATCTGCAGTCAAACAAGCTGCCCTTCCACCGGAAAATGACGAATATTAAGCCCACTCCATTATCCAACCCTCCCCTACGTATAAAACACCCCCTACCTCCCTGGAAGTCATTTACAAGGGACCCTTCATTCAGCTCAGTGCCCCCTTCCACATGTTAGTGTTCTCCCACCTGTGCAGTAAAGGAGTAATTAGCAGAAGTTACTGCTCCAGGTCCTACATGTTGAATGGAAGATAGAGCACCCCCTGCCACCCGTGGGACATCAAAGCTGCTGCTGATACCACCCCCCACCCCTAGGAGGGGAGAATGGGTAAGGGCCCGGTGCATTGCTTTGCCCAGGGGCCCACACTGCTGTTAAGATGGCCCTGCCTACCTCAGGTGCCATGCTGTAATATATATTATATGAATAATTAATTATATTATATATATAGTCCACTGGTGCTGCCTGCACTGAATCTGCCAGTATTATTTAGTTACTCAGTCCACTGTTGCCACTGGCAGTGCTACTGCCTACCTAGTGTACCTACCTAGTACATACTAGGCTGATATATAGAATTTAATTAAAAAATAATACTTGTGCTGTGTGGAACTGTAAAAAATAATTCCATGCTGCTGGTGCACTGACGTGTGCCACTGAGTGCCACTGTCAAGCAGTACCTAATAATAAAATTAATTATCATTATAAATTCTGCTGGTGCACTGCATAAAGCTACTGCATAAAGCTACCTTTTGTGTTGACCACTGGCAGTGCTACTGCCTACCTAGTAGTTTATTTTTTCTACCTACTAGGCTGCTATATTATTATTACTTAATTAATTGAATTATATATAGTCCACTGGTGCTGCCTGCACTGAATACTGTGAATAGAGGTTGCCAGTATTATTTACTCAGTCCACTGTTGCCACTGGCAGTTTTACTGCCTAAGTGTACCTACCTAGTAGTACAACTACATACTAGGCTGCTATATATAATTTAATTAAAAAATAATACTTGTGCTTTGTGGGACTGTAAAAAAATATTCCATGCTGCTGGTGCACTGACGTGTGCCACTGAGTGCCACTGCCAAGCAGTACCTAATAATAAAATTAATTATTATAAATTCTGCTGGTGCACATACACTAGTATTGCTGACGTATCTACCTGTCTTGTGCCTAGTACTGCCATATCTACCTGTCTGGTGCCTAGTACTGCCTTATCTACCTGTCTGGTGCCCAGTACTGCCGTATCTACCTGTCTGGTGCCTAGTACTGCCGTATCTACCGCTGCAGTGCTACTCTTACATGAGCCACGTGTTTGTGCCACACACTTGTGTGGCTTAGCATAGTTAAGCAACCTTTTGCCCTAAAAACAATATTGTGAGGTGTTCAGAATAGACTGGAGATGAATGTTATTGAGGTTAATATACCGTAGGAGCAAAAAAATAAAGTTTTTATGCTTTTTTAACAAGAAAATCAGAACAAAAAACCCCAAAAATCCAAACACAAAACACTTAAGAGGTGTTTTGCCAAAACCCATTAGAACCCAAAACCTCAAGGTAATCAGAACCCAAAACCCCAAAAGTAGCCGGTGCACATCCCTGTGCCGAAACAAAATAACTCACCCAAATCTAATTCTATCTGCACCTGTTACATCTGGCCCCCTGCAGTGCACATGGTTTTGTCCATCTGAGAAGGAATTTGCCTCTAAGAGTGAACTAGAATAAGGACCATTGTGCATTAAAACATTTGTCACAATAGAAATCCAAACATTACCAAAACGTTGTCCATGTCTAGACGGTTGTGTATGAAATTCCGACACTTGGTATTCCGATTGACAGGATGCTGACAGCCTAACCTTATCCATTCCCTCCTATAGCGTAACCCTATCCTTAGCCCTTCCCATGCAGCCTAAACCTATACACCCCCCCCCCACACACACACACACACACACACAACTAATCCTAATAACACCTCACATCTAGTCGCATCCTGACCGTTTAGACCATAGGTCTTCAAACTGTGGCCCTCCAGATGTTGTGGAACTACATGTCCCAGCATGCCCTGACAGTTTTGGCATGCTCTTATAGGAAAAAATGTGGCAATGCATGTTGGAACATGTAGTTTCACAACATCTGGAGGGCCACAGTTTGAAGACCCATGGTTTAGACTATTAAAAACAATTGTTAGGCAACATGGATGGTGTAATGGTTAGAACTACTGCCTTAGACCCCTTTCACACACACACCGGCAGCCACCAGGCGGCGAAACCCTGCACGGCCAAGAAGCCGTGCCGCACACAGAAGTTTACAATGATGGGGATGCCTAACAGCCGTCCCTTCCAGTGGTGACATCCGGCTGCACTCGGGCAGCCGGGAAGTGGCCGTTCCGTGTGAATGGATACAATCATGTCCATTATTAACTACTGTGTACGGCACGGCTTTAGTCCATGCAGGGTTTTGCCGCCCGGTAGGAGCGGGAGTGTGTGAAACTGCCCTTACAGCACTGCAGTCTTTGGTTCGATTCCAACCATGGCCCCGTGTGGAGTTTGTGTGGGTTTCCTCCAGGTGTGTGTGTGTGTGTGTGTGTGTGTATGTGTGTGTGTGTGTGCACCAGTGCCAGATTAAGGACTAAATGGGCCTGGAGCTGAAAATTATCAATGGCCTATTATGCGCAATAATAGGGGTAGTGGCCAGCACATTATAATGTGGTGGGCGTGATCAGTGTTCTGGTTGGGTGGTCTGCTCATGGGTGTGTCTCTATTTGTGTAAATACTTTCAACTAATTACTCACTCTTGCAGGGGATGGCGGAAGATTCGCCATCTGCCATCGCCTCCATCTGTTCTGCGAAAGGGGACGCACGTGTCCCCTTCCGACGGTACCTCCCAGCTTTCCCACCTAACCCTGTCCGTCTCCCTGGAGCGGAGATGGACAGGGTTCCCGCTGCCCGGAAACTGAGACGCGCGTGCGTGTGAGACGCACGCGTGTCTCAGTCAGATAGTCAGATGGAGCGGATCGCCAGCAGAGACAATCTGGTGATTCGCCAGCAAGAGGGAGGCTAGCTCCATCTGTATGCCTGGAAAAGGCAGGGGGCTGGCATAGGAAAAATGGCACAGAAAAGAGGGAAAATAGAAGAATAGAAGCTGTACATATACTTACAGGGTGCCCTTCAAAGGTGCACCCGCAGAACGCTAATGTCCTAAGATGCTAAGACTTGCAGCACTCCAGTCATAAAAAAATACTGAAAGACAAAACTTGGTAGACAATATTTCAGCACCTTTTATGTGGTCACCTAAGTTTACCACACCATATACCCCTTATACAAAACATGCAACACAGTAGTAACCCCCTTATACTGTACTTGCCTCTTACACATTATGCCACATGCAGAGATAGTCAATGCCGGTGCGAGCGGCCGGCGAGGGGGTTAAACTGCGAGGATCACAGAAAACCAGTGATCCTCGCAGTTTAACCCCCGCGCCGGCCGCTCGCACTATGCAATGTTCCGGGGGAATCCTCGCCGTTCTGTGACGGCGAGGATTCCCCTAAACTGCGAGAGCCGCGGCTAGTGCAGCAAACTCGCTGTAATTAGCCTCGGCTCTCGCAGTTTTTGGAGGCACATTCGCAAATTCCCCCTCGCTCAGAAAACGGAGCGAGGGGGAATTTGCGAATGAGGGGGGTCAGTTGAATACTGACAGGGTGATCGGTGACTGCGAGCAAAAAGTCCTGCTCGCAGTCACAGCTCGCCCACGGCATTAAATATATGCCATGGAATGAGACAAAATTCACACTATGGCACATGGATTGAGTCAAAATTCACGTTAAACCACACAGATTAAGGCAAAATTCACATTTTGCTACATGGATTGAGCCAAAATACACACTATACCAAATGGATTGAGCAAACATCCACAATATGCTTCATAAAAATTTACACCATAATGCCCATTACATGTTAAGCCACACACCGTAATGTCCATTACGTATTATGCCAAACACCATAATGACTATTAAAAATTATTCTACATAAGTGCTGCTTACCTACATGCTCATGTAAGGT
Organism: Crinia signifera; assembly: GCF_055691185.1. Taxonomy (NCBI): domain Eukaryota; kingdom Metazoa; phylum Chordata; class Amphibia; order Anura; family Myobatrachidae; genus Crinia; species Crinia signifera. The sequence continues at coordinate 128,977,279 of NC_139217.1, forward strand.
AGGACTAGGTGTGTGGACCCAGTTGCCATGATTTCACAGTTCTGCTGGCCTCCTGCAGGCTAAGGCTTCACCAATAACAGCCACGTTTGTAGGGCTCAATTAGGTCCAGCCCCAGATGGTGCCGCCTGGTCTTGAGTGGGACAAGGTGGCCCGCAGGAAGTGGGACACATGGCAAGGTGGGGTGAGAGGGCGTACACACCCAGCCTACCAATGCATGGGAAAAGTAACCCCATAGGTGCAACAATGCACTAAGGTGGTATATACACAACAAACCCCTTGACTACTTCGCGCAGGGAAGGAATGACCCCTAGAGGGCAAACCAGACCCCCAGTGCAAGCTGCTGCAACAATGCAGAGATGGTACAGTACAATTTCAATAAAAGAAAAGCTGCAGGCAGAACCCCTGACTTATCTGGGATGATGCTATCACAGCAGAAGGAACTCAGGGGACTGCAGTACAGGAATAGGCAGGAAGGAGCACTGATTGGGACCCGGAACACAGACCCTGTAGCACAAGCAAGGCTGGGCACAGGATGCTGGATACAAGGGTTGGGACCGGGCACGCTTTGGAGCAGGAACCAAGACAAACAGAACTGCACTGGGAACTATAACCGGCAGCGTCTGCATGCTGAGAACCTAACTATATAGCCTTGCATGCAGCCACACTCAAGAAGCAGGATATGCATGAACCCCAGGGAGCTGGATCAGCAAAACCCTGATCCAGGGGAAAACATACAAACTGCAAACACAATATATTAACTGCACATTTACACCGATCCACTAGAGGTAGATCGTAAAAGCTTATTGCCAGGGGTTCCATGCTCATTGCCATGTGGGTTTACATGCTCATTGCCAAGGGGGAATACATGTTCATTGCCCCTTGGCAATGAACATTAAATCCCATGTAGCAGCCGCCGGGCAGAAGTGACAGCCATTGACAGCAGCCTAGTCCCTGCATTTTCTGCTGTGAGGGGGAAAGAAAACCACCCCTCCCTCCCCCTTTTAATCAATTGGCTATATCTTCGGATCCAACTGATCCATTTGCATGAGACCAGTATCATATTGAAGAACTTTTGAGTGGCTTCGAATGATTTCGGTCCTGTGAAACCATTTGGCTCCAGAGAAATCTGCCCTCAAACAACATGAACAGCCAGAAATTACATTTCAGAAATGAAAAACTGGTTTACCCACAATATCTTTGGAACCAATTAACCGATATGGACCAGCCTGGTATCAGATTGAAGGCCCAGCGATTTGGGTTCAACTGAAATGAACATCGAGCCGGAGGGGGAACTGGCAGCCGTTGGAACTGGGTGGGGGTCGGAATTAGCGGGTCCCATGTTATCCTAGGGGGAAACGTTCCAGCTTTGCCATGCAGTATCTTCGGTTCCTGGGGGGCTAGTGATTGGGGCCGGTCTCATTGGATAGCCCTGGCCCTCAACTAAAAAATGGAACTATTTGGAAAGTGGGCCTGGAGCTACAGCTCCATCAGGCCCATTTTTAATCCAGCCCTGGTAATAGGCATCACGGTGTGTGGGATAATGGGCATTGCAGTGTGTAAAAATGTGGAAATGGCATCATGGTGTGTGGCAAGACGTGTAACGGGCATTGCAGTGTGTGGCAAAATGTGTAATTGGCATCGCGGTGTGTGAAAAAATGTGTAATGGACATCGGTGTGTGGCATAACATGTAATGGGCATCGCAGTTTGTTGCATAATTTGTAATAGGCATTTACTGTGAGTGGCATAACGTGTAAGTGGCATTACGATGTGCAAAATCAAGAATAGAATTGGAGCAAAGGTTAAAAAAATATAAGGCGTGTCAAGGGACAGGACTAGAGGCAGGTCAATGGGTGGGATGTGGGTGGATCAAGGGACGGGCCACTGTCCGGTAATCTCTCAACCAAAAGGTGGTAACCCTATATGTTGACCATTTTTAGGTGTCAAGCTAGGCGTTGTTGACCATAACTCTTGAAATTATGTAAAGTGTTCCCACTTAAAAAAGTCTTCTTTAGTAAATATTCTTTTATAATTAATAAAAAAAAAAAATGGAAGAGTAGCTGTAACAGCTGTTTGGTATTACTATAGAGGTGTCAAGGTTATTTTTTGCTAAGCAAAGTAATATTCGTAATGCATACCTCCCAACTTTTTGGATGAGGAAAATGGGGCAGCTGCGTGTGCCCAAAATTAGGAGTGTGGCTTCTCGACAAGGGGGCATGGCCTGCAAATTACATCATCCCCGCATGGCCATGTCTGTTTTCGCCGCTGTGGAGGCCTGACCAGCGGAGCTGTAAGCTGCTGGCCAGCCCCCAGCCTCTCTGCTGCGAGAATAGATTCACCAGATGAGAGAGGGCCTCCCAACTGCCCGCTCCCCCCTCCCCCACCGCTGGACAATGTCTGCGCCGGGTGGGATGCAGGAACATCCCCAAAAACCATTTGGGAGGTATAGTTAATGTATAAAGCCTTCAAAGATGCTTATAGCTTCCAGTGAGCTTCTATCATTTTATAGAATGTACTTGATAAATGATATCTAAACTCTAATGGGTAGGTATAGGCAACTTTTCCATCTGTTCGCTTAAGGCACAGGTTCTCAAAGTAGGTCCTCGGGACCCAACACAGTGCATGATTTGCAGGTCTCCTCACAGAATAAGTGAAATAATTAGTTCCACCTGTGGATCTTTTAAATGTGTCAGTCAGTAATGAGTGCACCTGGCTTAAAAATATAGTGTTGATTATTGATAGCTCCAACGTTGATGCGATAAGTCAGGCATTGATGGAGAACCATGGGTGAATTTTGTTTTGCAGATGAGCAGTCAGCTGATGCTATTACACCAACTAAACTAATGATAATCAATGGCAACCGTAATCTCCTTTCACCGCTGTGACTATTTACAGTGTTGTAGAGAGCTGGCTGTGGCCTCAATCATTTTTTGGGGGACGTGCTGGTTATCATAGGCACGCCCAGGCTTGCCTACCCTCCCGGAATTGCCGGGAGGCTCCCAAAATTCATGCCCCCCTCCCGGCCCCCTGGGAAGGTGGGCAATCCTCCCGCATTGGCCAGGCAGCCCCCGCACCCCCTTCCATGCTGCACAAAATTACCGGTTTTCGCGGGTCCGCAGCAGGGCTAAAATGCAGTGAATTGCATTGTTTGACTGCTATGTGGGCGGGACTTGATGACGCCTGCCCTGCCCCACCCCCTGGCTTCTCCCGGAGAGTAGAAAACAAAAGTCGGCAAGTTTGGCAAAGCCCCTTTAGGGAAAAAATTCACAAGTGGGCAGCAGACCCAGACTACTCTAATACCACTTTTACACTAGAATCCCGGGTCGAACCCTGTATTTTGACCACAGGAATTTTCCAGGTCAGACCCTGCTTCAGACACCATTTACACTGCACTTCAACCACGTTATTCCCAGGTCAGTGCTCTTTTATACTTAAAACGGGTCAGCCCTGCTTTTCCCTGTTGATGTACTTTAATATTGCCTTTTTGTTATTATTATTTATTATTATATTAGTTATCCATCTGTTCTTCAGTGATCCACTCGCTAACACTAACTAGTACATGCACAGAGAGACTCCTGGGTCTCAGAAACTAGAGGATATATAGTAATTGCATGGTAATAAGAAAAACATATATAGAGAGAGAGAGATTGTCAAAGATACACCTTCTTAAAGATACATAGGGCCTGATTCAGGTAGGGGTCTGTGAATGCGCATGCGTGGATCTGCGCATGTACAGATTCCCTGTGCAAATGCCTTTGGTAAGTATCACACTCTCCGAGGCGTTCGCATGGGCAGAGGAGGGCGGGGGAGGCAGCAGGGGAACACCCAGCATCCCCATGAACTGACATTCCCATGGGATGCAGGTGATGTCTGAAGAGAATCGATCATACGCCGATGTATCGATTGTCTAATCTATTAATTACCTTATCTGACCTCAGTGTGAAGACCCCTTAGAGCTCCGTGAGAGTGCAACCTCATATGATATGACCAGTAACGAGGACCACAGATACAAGGTTGAACTCTGATTTAATGATGACGAAAACAACATATTTATACACAACAAACGACGCTGGTTCAATTACATGATTGGTTAATATTTGGTGCAGAGGTAGGGAAATAGCAGTGTCTTTGTGGGGTGGCTTATACATCGCCTTGTGTAGTATTCGTTAGTTATGAGAAAGCACAGAATGTACAGTGTCTAAGGATAGTAACAAAGTGTATGATAGCAGCGAGTACTGGAAAAGAGCCAGGATATAACCACCTTGAAATCAGCAGGGACAGACACAGAGAAACAAGATGGCTGATTAACCCTTCAATGAAAACAAGATGGCTGATTAACCCTTCAATCCCCTCTTAGAATCAATGTCCTTTTTAGACAATTTGATTCTTGTAGATGGCATCTTGTTTGGTATGATGGATTTTAACATATTCACTATAATCTTCTGGTGAGGGAAGGCTTTTGGCGAGATCAGTGTACATAGCAGGTGTTACATTATCCAGGTACTTGGAACCAATCTTCTTGCATATGGGAAAGACACAATATCCTACTATCATAAGTACAATAATTATAATGAGGATAAATATGCCTATTTGTGTTAGTGCGTGTTTCCAATCATTTAACCTTACCTATGTACACACAGGTTCCTCCTTTCTCGGCAAGCATCATATCTAAAGCCATGCGATTCTGAAATGTTATTTGTGATGTAGCTTCTAACTGTTCAGCAATACCTTTCAAAGCGTCCCTAGTATCATTAACGAAGCGCTGTTGATTATAATATATGTAATTTATCCAGTTCACATTTTTATTGATGGTTACCTGGGGAAGCAGGGACTCGAAGCCGGCAGCGACCTCATCACGAGCCTTGAATTCTTTAGGAACTCCCCGGGGAACACCAATAGTGTCTATGTATATGTGTGGATCGAAGCTTTCCTTTGGAGCTTCTCTTTTGTTTCTGGAGTTTGTGGTAGGTTTATTTGTGGGAGGAGGCTCAGACAAATCGGCTGGGAGAATGTGTATGGGCATAATGATCTTTGCCAGGGCACACTCTCCTTTCCAAGGATTGTCCAGCTTTGTCCTGAGTCTCATGTCTCCACAAATAAAATAAATGTCTCCTAATGATTTTTTCATGGTGGGTATACTGATATGTCTTCGTTCAGCACAATACCCATCAGGAAACAATTTCAGATCTACAGTGTTTTGTGCAGTGCTGTTTGAGTAATAACATGTATAATTACCAGGATAAATGGTTATGGTACTACCAGGATTGGTATTCTTTACCATTATGGGATATTCTTTCTTCCATTGTTCACATTTGGTTTCTTCTACAATAGTATCAGTATACAGGCTAAAAAAAACATTTATCTTGGTCTGAAGGTATGTGTATGGGCACCGTACCCAAGTGGGGTCTGGATTTTCCACACACATAACAATCAGTTTGATTAACTTTACGTGCATTATATTTCATCCATTCTAGCCAATAATTTACGTCAGATAACCCAGTCTCTATGGCTATAGTGTCTTCGTAAGTGGGGTTGTTAATGGCTAACATTTCATTAAAAGTAGTGACATGTGGTTTAAAGAATGATGGTGGTGTTTTAGGTTTTACAGTGGTTTTGAGGGCGGTGTATTCTGGGTTATCATACATGTCTTTTAAATGAAATCTTCCCCTTGGGCCCCCGCTTTCTCCTGATTGATATTTGCCCATGACATATAGTCCGGCATCGCCGGGGGCCGGGTTTTCTAGGTTAATGATAAATTGGCTATTGCAAGTGCCCTTTTTTCGTAGGGACATACGGGTTAGTAAGGATCGACCATGGGACCATTTCTGGAGGCCAACATCGGGGTGATATCCCCAGTTTTGGCTGATATCAAAGGCAGTGGTATCTGCTCTAGTGTTCCACCCAACAGCCCTCCATGAGTTGCAAGAATCTCCCCAGTATTTGCTGGTGACACAGATATATACATGACTTACTGCGTGTGGAGTATGGTGAACATTGCACAGCCATGGCAATGGTGGTTCTCCTCGGTTGCCGCCTTGATTATTTGAACAAAGTACAATATCACAATAAGAAAATATAAAAGTAACGACAGTTGTACTAGAAGAATTATACCAGAAGGTAAAACGTCCATCATTCTGAGTAATATCAACTTCAGCAAAACAGTTATAAAGAACAAGCCCGAGTAAAGTCGCTAGGGCTAAGGTGGGGGGAATCATGTCCTGTGTCGTTGTCCTCGGCTTCAGAATGTTGTATTTCTGATTCCTCGTCACTTCCAACCGGCAGTTCTTCTCCAAGTTGGAGGTCAGAGCCACTGGCCCTCGTTATTACCTCTCTCGTCCCGTCTGTGTCAGTCTCGGGATCGGTGTCGACCTCTGTGTTGACGTGTGGTGGAGGTGGAATTTTCTTCACTCTGGATGCATGGATCCACGTTGGTCCTTCGTCGGTGAGGACAGCCGTCCTGGTAACCGCGACCACTTCTGTTTCTGGACCGTAGGTGAAATCTCCTGGATGTTTATTTCTGGGTAGGATCTTTACAACGACCTTGTCTCCAACCCTAAATGGGTGAGTGGGTATCTGTGGATGAGAAGGATTCTTAAAGATAACATTTTGTTCAACTTCATTAAGTTTCTGTATTAGGGATCTGACATACTCTTCTCTTATTATTTCTAAGTCTCCTTCTGTGGTAACTAAAGGGTTCTTTGCCCAGGGAGTGGGGAAAGGTCTGCCCATCAGTACTTCAAAGGGGGAGTAACCTAGAGTCTTTTGTGGAGTCATTCTCTGTGGGTGATATGGAATGTGAAACTTCCATTCTATTTGCAGTGCTTTGACTAATTCTGCTGTGACTTTGGCTGTGAAGGCTGAACCTTTATCGCTATTAATTTGAAGCGGGCATCCCCAGCGCGGAATGATTTCTCGCGTGAGTATGCGGGCTACTGTTTTTGCATCTTCTGATTTAGTGGCATATGCTTCTGGCCACCGAGAAAACATGTCGACAATGACCAGGGCATATTCCTGTCTTCCTGCATTATTGATATGTGTAAAATCGAGTTGCAGGTGAGTGAATGGAGTGGTTGGGTATTCTAGGTGCTGGTGTCTTGCTTTGTCTGGGTTATTTGGGTTGTTTCTGAGACACACTATACATCTACTGATGTACTGTTTTACAAGTTCTTTGGCATTAGTAATGTAGAAATCATTGGAGAGGAGTAAAGTAGTTGTTACTATACTATGGTGTCCTACTCCGTGGTAATGTACTATGAACAATGATGCACTGGTTTGGGGTATACATGGTTTCCCCTCTTTGCAGATTAATCCAGTCCGTGGATTCTTCTGCAGTATTGGATATGTCCAATCTGATAGATCTGAATTAGAGGCAGCAGCCTGTAATTCTGTCAGTAGGTATGTATCATCTAACGAAGGAGGCGAGATGACAGCAAGAGTGAGGTTATATGTTGCTATAGTGGCAGCACGTTTAGCAGCGGTATCAGCAAGAGCGTTGCCCCTGCTGATATCATCCTTTCCTCCAGTGTGTGCTTTACAATGAAGGATGGCAATTTGAGATGGTAATGTAATTGCGTGTAAGAGATCTGTGATGAGTTGCGCATGTGATATGCCTTTCCCATCAGCGCCAGTGAAGCCTCGGCGTTGCCAGATCATACCATGATCATGAACAACTCCGTAAGCGTATTTGGAGTCTGTGTAAATTGTGACAGGTTTGTCTTTGTAAATGTGACAAGCTCGAGTGAGTGCAATGAGTTCTGCAGCTTGTGCTGACTGTAAGGGGACTGTCTTTGCTTCAAGGGTGGTGTTTGGAAGTTTAACCACTGCATATCCTGCCTGGTACGTGTTGTCATTGGGACGGCTGCAGGAGCCGTCAACAAATATTATGTCGGCATCGGGGATAGGCACAGTCGACATGTCTTGTCTGGGTGAAGTTTCTGAGTCAATTGTCAGAGTACAGTCATGTTGAGGCGGCGCCTCGTCGTCAGGTCCTTTAAGACCTAAAAGTGCGTTTAGTACAGGGACAGGTCCTTCTGAGTTTGTTGCGTATTTTACAGTGAGAGAAGGATTCCCTAGTAGGAGTACTTCATAGCCGCTGAGTCTTTGGGCAGACATGTGTTGTGTGTGTAGACCTTTGAGGATAGAGAGGACATTATGTGTGGTATGTAACACAGTGGGATGTCCTAATGTAAGTGATGTGGACATCTCAACAACCATTGCACAGGCAGCCAGTGCTCGAAGACAAGCTGGCATTCCTTGCACAGTGACAGGCATTACCTTTGAGAAGAATGCGACTGGGCGCATTTTGCCTCCATGAAGTTGGGTCAGTACACCCGCCATAGTTGTACATGTGTCCCTTGCAAACAAGTGAAATGATAACATATAGTCCGGGAGACCAAGCGCGGGACTCTGTACTAACATTTCTTTCAATTTTTTTTAATGCAGAATACATTTCATCTGACCATTGTATAACCTTGGGTTTGTCTTTGAGTGTGCATTGTCTCAAGATATTATCATAGTAGGAACAATCAGAAATCCACTGTCTGCAGTAACTTACCATACCCAAGAAAGACAACATATCCTTCTGGGTAGTTGGGGTGACCAGGCCCAATACAGACTGTATGCGTTGTGGACTGATTTTCCTTTCTCCCTCAGAGAGTACAAAACCCAGGTAATTGACATGCGTTTTACACCATTGCAATTTTGCTTTTGACACTTTATGTCCACATTCTGCTAACCAGTTTAACAATGAGATTCCATCTAACCGGCTGGTCTCCTCGGTGACACTACAGAGAAGCAGATCATCTGCATACTGTAGCAGGACAGAACTATGGGGGGGGTGCCATGGAGCCAATGTGGCTTGGAGGACTATGCTATAGACCACGGGAGAGTCAATATAGCCTTGGGGTAAACGACACCACATTAATTGTTTACCTTTAAATGAAAAAGCAAAGAGTAATTGGGTCTCTGTGTCAATAGGAATACTTGAAAAACGCGTTTTTTAAATCTATGACATTAAAGTGGGTTGCGTTTGCAGGGATTGCTGAGATGAGTGAATTGAGGTACTATGGGTGCAATAGGAACAATGAGATCATTTACTTTTCTCAAGTCTTGTACGAATCTAACAGAGCCATCGGCCTTAGCAACAGGGTTGATAGGTGTCGAGTAAGGTGAGACAATGTACCTGAGTATGCCTTGTTCGAGGAAGTCATGTATCATAGGTCTAAGACCTTCAATCTTTTCTGGTGAGAGTGAATATTGTCTGCAAAACACGGGTTGTGTATCTGGTTTGAGCTTGGCTTTGTATGGTGTACAGGGTATGAAGCCAGTGTCATAAGGGCCAATGGCCCAAATTCTATCATCAATTTGATCAAGTGAGTTGTCCAGAGTATTTTGTAGTGACACAAAGTGTGGGGAGGTGACTTGGAGCCCACTCCCTTGTGGAGAGGGTGAGATGGAGATGTGGAATTTACTAAACAAGTCACGGCCTAGTAAGTTAACAGGACATTCTGGGATGATCCTGAATTGGTGTATACCTAAATGTTTTCCCTTGTCAGAGCGTATGATAACTGGGTCAGTCAGGTATGTGTCAGTGGGTATCCCGTTGATTCCCATTGAAGGAGTAGTCTTTTGCAGTTCACCATCATAGTTAAGAGAACACAAAACACTGGTTGTTGCCCCACTGTCTACTAGAAAGGACAGTTTTTTTTTATCATCAACATATAATGTGATGAGGGGTGAATCTTCCCAATGAGTAGTGAACTGTGCAAAAGATGGGATACCCTCCTCCGGGCCCTGTCAATGTGCAGGGTCAGACCAGTCCACTCTGAAACGTACATGGTCTTGAACTGATGTTGAGTGTGGTCTGTATGGTCCCTGTTGGGGTCTGGGAGTGTAAGGTTGTTGTGGTTTCTGGGGAGGGAGTGGACAGTCCCTAGCCCAGTGTGTATTCCGGCCACAGTTGAAACAAGTTGTTTGTCTTGGTACTGCACCAGTATTGTTGTAATCTCTGTTGTATGGAGGCGCACGGGGTGTTGGACCCTGAGGGGGTCTATATGGTCTTTTCTGGTTATTTTGTGGGATCCCCCTATTTGGTCTATTGTGCGGACCCTTATTACTGTTCTGGAAGTTGTGAGTAGAGGAAACTGCAGTTTTCCTCATGTCAAAACAACCAGCTGATTCTTTCTCATACAAGTGGGTCTCAAATTCCTGGAGGGTGTCTGAAGTCCAGGAAGAGACACTTTGTTTAACTGGCGTGGAAATGGAGGGGTGTAGGTTATTGATAAAGGTGGAAATGAGTAAAGGGAGTATTTCAAGAAATAGTCCCGTTTCCTCAGTCCAGCATCTTTTAAATCTCTTCCAAAATTCAGTGACTGTAGGTTTCTATTTACATGAAACTGCAATAGGCAGCGATGTTCAGTGTTAGGGAGAGAGAGACCAATACTGCAGCTTCCCCCTCAGACCCCCCTCTTCCAGCAAAGACACAGAAGCCTAGCAGGAATCCGCCGTACACCCTGAGAGCTCAACAGAAAATAGATCTTTCAAAGCTGAACTGGTGTACGGTGATTTCATTCCACATGTCAGTTATCTCCTGTGCTTTGTTAAGGGGATAGTCTGCAGCTGTTTACTATATTGCAGGGATCGGGGTATTAATACTGGGGACTTGATTCCAGTCCCATCTATTATATTGTCCACCTCATGGATTAACAAGGTAATAATTTGTGGGCAACATACTCCTTACATATTTCACTAGGTAATGGGGGTGGATAGACTGTTTTATTCTTACTATTATTTCCACCCATGTCGGGGTATGATTGTGTATCAATATTTCTGACTATGAATGGGAGCGTGGAAAGTTCTTAATACTCAGACCAGGGGCACCGTCTTCAGTCAGGCAGGTCGGGACCTGTGGCAGCAGACTGTGAGGGTTGGTCTTTATCTGAATATTATATGAACTATATTTCCTCTAGATACATCCCATTAAATATAAAAGTACAAAATGTTAGTGACACAACAGACCGTCTACGTGACGGTGGACAGAGTCTTGTTGTTATGTTGCTGAGAACTGTATGTGAAGCCTCACGTTGCGTTACTCCGAGAAGGAGAGCATAAAGTCCGCAAGTCTGTTGGCATACAGTAGTCAGATTAGACAAATGGTGAAGTTATTGTGCGTGAACTTACCAGCCGCACGGTTTACAAGGAAATACAGATATCACGAGTGTGTATACTCACCAATCACACAGGGATATTGAATGAAAGAAAAACTTATACTTTAAGACAATACAATAAAGACAATTGGCCAATAAAGAATGGGCGTTCAAAGTGAGGTACTATTTAGACTAAAGACCCCAGGTCTCCTTCGTACTCCAAGTACGGCATCTGATCCTAGATCAGGTTATGTGCACAAAAATAGAAGACTTTAACTTCTATGATAGAAGACTCTAACTTCTATATAAGACATTCAACATACCCCAGGCATGGTGTCACAGGTTCGAAGACTTTAACTTCTATGATAGAAGACTCTAACTTCTATATAAGACATTCAACATACCCCAGGCATGGTGTCACAGGTTCGAAGACTTTAACTTCTATGATAGAAGACTCTAACTTCTATATAAGACATTCAACATACCCCAGGCATGGTGTCACAGGTTCAGGATCGAGTATGTCCGTAACCTCACAACAGATTCAGGCAGACTGTAAAATCTTTATGACATCTGTGTAGGAATGGACCTCGCATCCCGGACGAGCCCCCACTTGAAGAGAATCGATCATACGCCGATGTATCGATTGTCTAATCTATTAATTACCTTATCTGACCTCAGTGTGAAGACCCCTTAGAGCTCCGTGAGAGTGCAACCTCATATGATATGACCAGTAACGAGGACCACAGATACAAGGTTGAACTCTGATTTAATGATGACGAAAACAACATATTTATACACAACAAACGACGCTGGTTCAATTACATGATTGGTTAATATTTGGTGCAGAGGTAGGGAAATAGCAGTGTCTTTGTGGGGTGGCTTATACATCGCCTTGTGTAGTATTCGTTAGTTATGAGAAAGCACAGAATGTACAGTGTCTAAGGATAGTAACAAAGTGTATGATAGCAGCGAGTACTGGAAAAGAGCCAGGATATAACCACCTTGAAATCAGCAGGGACAGACACAGAGAAACAAGATGGCTGATTAACCCTTCAATGAAAACAAGATGGCTGATTAACCCCTTCAATGTCACATGACGTCAGTGTCTGCCCCCAATTCAGTCATCAGCAGCCATCTGACAGGTAAGTAGTGACTTACTTTTCTGACTGAAAGCTGCAGAAAGTTGACACTTGGTCTTTCCGATATATCTTTTCCCACATTTACAGTATATAGATCAGGTGTGTAGTGAGACGTCATGCAGCTTTTATTAACCCATGATTTTTTATGTCCCAAAATCTGTGCCATAATCTTCATCTACATATTGGCACGTTTTGCACTTGTTGCATGGGAAAACACCTTCGCTGTTTGTAACCAATTTATTTTAACAGTTGACTTAAGGTGATGACAGATTTCAGAATGGCAGCTCATCTAAACACTAATGGAGGCTCGGGAGGAAGAAAAGTTTGTAGCAGGGGGTGGACAGTTAACTTACATCCCAATGTTTATTTAACATTTTTCTTATATAAGAAAGTAGTAATGTAAGAGACATTTTAACTAAACATTGGGATGTACGTGGACCCCCTTCTACAATGTGGCTCTGTCCAGTGTATTGCTGGCAGCAGAGGATGATGTGGGGTATACTGTACATGTGAGTGCTGCATGGCCATAACCAACTGCCACCACCAACTGCCGCCCGCATGCCACATTTCCATCCTCAGTGCACAGCAATATCACTGGCATTTCCTGGGCAGCAGCTGATGTGGACACATGAGAAAAGGCCTCTCAGGTGAGATAAATTTTCAGGTTATTAATCGCTGCCAGTGATTCTCCTAGTGAGTGTCTAGTGAGTGGAGCTCAGCGCACAATTACATCTGTGCTTTTTCTTTCTCTCCCCCCCCCCCCCTTTTTTTTTTTTAACTTGATCACCTTCTGCCTCCGGTTACAATGAGCCGTCGAGAGTTATCCCAGCTGATTGGAAATGAAGGTCAGTAAATGTTTAGTAAATTAAATCTTAGACCAATGTATCTTCTCTAGCAGTTGTCCTTTGTAGTGGGAGGGATTATAGCAGTGGTGGCTGGCCAGTGTCCCTGTGTTACTGGCTGGCACCTCCCATGCTGTCAGTTACAGACCAGGAACCGCTAAGCATTGGGGCCTGCATCCATACACTCATACTGTTACAGCTCTGTTTTTCAGTTGTATAGTAATATACAGGTTGAGTATCCCGTATCCAAATATCCCTTATCCGAATTATTCCGAAAACCAGACATTCCAGAAAGTGAAAAAAAAAATAATTTTGGGTTAAAAACTCACTGGGGACATTTGTAACAGCATTACTGAGGACATGATATGTAACTGGCACTATATATGTACAAGAACATGATTGCTTGGCATTCAAATTCAATATCTGAGATAGTACACAAACTTTTTTCATGTTCTTGAAACCTTGTTTTTTAAACAAATAAAATATATTTGTGTGTATTTTATGTGTTTGATGTGTTTATACAGCATAAATGCAAGATACTTCAAAATACATCATTGAAATATTAAAATATTCTGAAATACGGAATAATCCGTTATCCAAAATTCTCCTGGTCCCGAGCATTTTGGATACGGGATACTCAACCTGTAATATATAAATCATGTTACTGCTGCAAATCTTATTGTACACCAGCAATATCTGATCTTTACATGTCACATATGGCTATTTGTTATATCTGCACTATATGAAATATCATTTTAGATGGACCCAGCCAGAACACCAGAGAGCCATGGCTGAGGTCAGGACGCCGCAGACCATCCCGTGGGAGTCAGTCAGCAAGAAGATCTGGACCAACATCGGGAAGAGGAAGAACCGGACGAAGAGGAAGAGACCATCAGGCAGTTGCAGAGAGAGTAGATCACCTCCTGCTGGACAGCATCATGCGGCTCGTCCTGTCCCATCTCCCCACCTACAGCAGGCGCACCATTGCAGATGGAGAGGAACCAGAGTACTGCTCCATCTGCATCTCTGACATTGGGGTAGGTACAGAAATGGCTGTATCGCACTGTCACCACACCTTTCATGTTCCCTGTCTGACAGAATGGCTGCAGGTAAACAACATCTGCCCTCTGTGCCGCACGAGACTCTTGAACCCGAATCATTTCTCCCACCTTTACTGACGGCTCCCCAGCAAAGCAGAACAACCAAACATAAGATCATGGTCTAAAGCGGTAAGTTCCTGTTTTAAAGTTCAAAATTTTTTACACTTTTAGTGTTTTTTTCAATTTACAGTTTTTGTATTTTTCTAATTATTAATAAGACTTGTCACTGATCCCTCCAGTTCCAACAATTGTTGCTACACGTTTACAGTGTTTTTCTCTATTTAAATTTTCTGTTTTGAAACTGGAGGGAATTGACGTGAACAAGCTGGGGATTAGGGCTACTGGCGACACCCCAAAAAAAAAAACGACATTGAGCAGCCACCTCATGGGTGTGTTGGAAGAGCTGCTAAGCTGCTAATTATTTTTGAAATGGATAATTAAATCCAACTCATTGATTACTTAATACTTGAACATTTAACATTTAAACCATTGCCGGTACTTCAGCTAGTAAACCTGACCCTTTTCATTGCCAATAAGTCTCCAAGTCATTATTTAAAATTTGTTTATTATTTATTTATTACCAGATTCTTATATAGCGCATACATATTCCGCAGCGCTTTACATAGAATATTTGAATAGTCACATCAGTCCCTGCCTCAGTGGAGCTTACATTCTATATTATATATCTTACATCTATATTCCCTACCACATGTAAATGCACACACGGATATTGTAGGGTTAATTTTTAGCCTAAAAGAAAAAAGGGGGTATAATTGAGCACTTGGGTGGGCTCAAGAATGGAACAGGCGCCTAGTGGGGTGTTGTGACGAGCTGCTCCCACATAGGCGGCACTTGTACTTTTAAAACCAGGGCCCTTATTCTGATCGGTGCGGATATTCACAAATTCTTACGGTGCGGTCCGCACGCCACGCTGTGCGGCGGCGTGCGGGCATCGTCCGTAGAAACGCCCACGTGTCCTCCGCATTCGGACGGACTCACTCTTTAAGAACAGGGCGTGTGTACGGGCGACATACAAACCGTGCGTGTGCGGTGGAAACGTACAGATTCTTGCACGGTCTTCCCGCACAAGCACGGTCTTACCGCGTCAGAACGTACGGGAAGCTGTCCGTACGCCCCGATGCGGAGTATTTACGCACAATCCAACACTTTTGTACTGAGTACACACATCGATCACATGACCCACTTAGGCTATTAGGCAACCTCCTGAAAAAGGGATTGTTATTAATTTCAATCAATTAAATGCTCATCTATACTAACCCACATTCCCACTTCATTAATGACACACATTAACCCTTACAGCATGTGACCCTATCATACATCTATATACACTATGTACATTTTGCTTATTTTAAACATTTTAAACAACTTACACATATACTTTAGCATGTTAGGAAAAAACACTGACAACTTTGAACTTTAAATAAATATTTATTCACAAACAATAATAACAAAAATGAAAATTAATTTTCAGCATCAATTATGTTTTCAATGAGGCTCATCATTTGCCGCATCAGGCCTCGTAGACGAAGGAGGGCCCCACGGCGACCCTCCTCTGCTTGGGCAGGCTCATCTGTGGAGGAAATTCAAATTTAAAAATGACTAATGATATTCATGCATACATTTAACATAGTCAAACCTACATTTTAAACATACATTCTGACAGGTGTGTGTATATATATATATATATATATATATATATATATATAGATATATATAGAGAGAGATATATATATATATCGCTATATATATATACACACATATCTAACTATATATATGAGACATACACCTATACATACATGCATACATACTACATGGAAAGCCTGATTTTGGCCCTCTACCCTTTACTCTGTAGAACACCTCACAGTCATACTGCTCTTTCTCAATCCAAACCCACCCATGACTAAACTCTGAGAAGCATGCCACGCGCTGCACCAATCACAATTCTGCAAACAAAGTTCAGTGTCTGTTATATGATGGAGCCTGGCAGGGGAGTTACACAACTCTCAGGAATGCTCAGTACATTTGTGCAATCAAGCATGGCTTGCCTGCTGATGGTCTGCTCCAGAAATCATTGTCATAATGCCAGTTAGGGGAAGCTGCAGCACTAACCCACTCCCATGCTCAAAAGCATTACTAAGACCAAATCCACACACAATTATGGTGCAAAACATACATGCAGACCGCAGGGGGTGGTTAGCTAGAGGAGGGCCCAGGGGCACTGACCACTTGTTACTCCAGTCTAAGCCACGCCTGGCCATACTCCATTTATGCCATACTGAATCTAGTTTACACAGATCAATCACCAGTAAACTCTACTCACCTATATGAGGCTACAGATTGTATGCAAGCAGCAGGGACATGTAACCCTTACATGAGCAAGTCATCACTTTCTTCCAGGATACAGATTAACTACACAGGTTCAGTGGCACTTAAAATCGACCTGACAGCCATCCGCACAACCTGTGTCATTAATATGTGTCCAGGATGAAAGGGATGGTTTGGCCACCCTATCTAACCCCAAAGTGTGTCTGTTGCTATCCAGTTTGTTTTATCACTTTATAGTATTGCAAAAAACAATTGAATCACCAGTGCTACAAAGCAAATAGAAGATGACTAAAGGAATAATTAATCTTTATGTATACATACCACTTTCCTCCGCCTGCGCCACCTCACAGGCCTCCTCATCCTCCTCTTCAGCTGGTACCACCTCTTCCTCCACCAGCTCCTCCTCCTGTGGCACCATCTCTTCCTTCACAACCTCCTCCTCCTGTGGCACCATCTCTTCCTCCACAACCTCCTCCTCCTGTGGCACCACCTCCTCCTCCACAATCTCCTCCTCCTCTGGCACCACCTCCTCGCCCATCTCGGCAGTGCCCTCCTCCTGGGCCTGGGACGCCTCTGCCTGCTCCCGTGCCTGTCTTGCTCGATCACGGGCTGTGTTTGGGAAAAGTAAAAAAAGTGCCAATTAGTGGTAATTTGTATTAAGCCTTATCAACCTATAAATGCAAAGGTTATAAGTACAGATAATTGTACAGGCAAACAGCTCCTCAGTGGCCTTTACAAAACACAGCCTGTAACATGGCAGGTATGCTGTGACATTTGGGCCATTGTAAGCATCACAAGCATTAATCCTCCCCAATAACATATTTTATGACCATTACAGGGTGTCAAACAGGAAGTAGCACTCATATATTGTATGCCATGTTTAACTCATGATCAGGCTGGTGACCTTAGTGGATTAAATAATGTCAGGTAAGCAATCATGTCCAAATCCACATTTACTGTTGAAATACTCACATCTAGCAATGCTGGCCCTTATTGATTGAAGCCTCTCTGGCTCCCTGCGCCGGAGGTCGGACCACCGCCGCTCCAGCTGAGCGATGGTCCGCCGCACCTGGGTGCGTGCGTATATCCGGCGGCGGGCCACCGCATAGGCAGAGCGTTTCTGCCTATTCGTTATAAAGGGGCCCGCATGCCCCAGCCTGGTCTCCATAACAGAGTGTATGCGCCCGAACAGACGGCTAACCCATTGCATCGCACACCCATCCTAAACAGTGTAAAATAAGATGGAAATACATTATATCTAATCTATAACATTCACCAAACATGGGTATAAGCAACAGGTGAAATAGTGTGCATCACTAGACACTTACACCTAACTCAACAAGGTACTAAACAGCTAATTTATAATGAAAGCTATGCAGCAGAAACATAGCAAATAGTGGCAGACCTTTTCCCAAAATTAGGCCATGCTGCCATGTGTACACTTACCTTCTACTGGCCCCTACTACAGAGGTGGAATGAAAAGTAGCTAGCATCTAAGCTGAATTTGGAGTGGTTTCACATGTGATTTGGATGCTAGCACTGATTACTTGTGGCTAAGTGGTGGACTGGATTGACATATGGAATGGGTAGTGTCAGTTGTACTACATAGCAAACAAGTGCACAGTACAGAAGTACATTCAAATATACATGTCATGTCTGACCTCAGTTTTATTTGGTCATTAGTGTTGGAATCTGCATGTAGCTAATAAATCAGACTTACTGAGTTTGCCAGGTTTTTTTAAAATATTTTTCAACACCAAGGGGCGGGCCGTATGCGCCGCACGGTTGACGCTGGCGTACGGGACGCGGCCGTACGGAACGCAGGTTGCAGCTGATTAACGCCAATTACAGAAATAGTATTTAAAGTTGTCCTAGAAAGGCAAACACTTGTTGCAAACATGGCAGGCTCAGAGTCAGAGGAAGACCAGGTGGTGCAGAATCTCTTGTCCCGCATGGAGGCCAACACCACCTATGTCCCCCTCAACCCAGAGCACCCAGATGGCCCATCAACATCAGGCCAATCAGCAGCTGGGCCATCCTCAGCATCAGCAGAATCATTGGGAACATAGCAGGTAGCCAGCCCAGCACTTCAGGTACAGCAACCGGTGGCCGTGGCCGTGGCAGTGGCAGTGCCCGTGCCAGTGGCCGTGCCCGTGGCCGCAGTGGGGCAACAGAGGAACCAACCACAAGAAACATGGCATATGAACCGCGGGAGCTTGACATCCTGGTGACCTGGGCATGTGATTTAATTGAGTGCCCAGCGGTGAAGTTGACACACACAAGGAGATGGAAGATCTGGGAGGAGATAACGGCGGAGATTAATGCAGTGGCTCCACAAGTTCGTCAGACGGAGCATGTTAAGAAGAGGCAAGTACATGTGTGTTACATTTGAGTAGTACAAGTCCAGTAATGTTAACATTCAATATTAGATGGAGTTGGGCAATGGGTGTTCACGTTGCTTGGAGGCACATACATGTTGGCCATGACATTGAATTGATAGTTATTGGAGGATGACTGTTTTGTATCTTCTAAGGGTTGGTTTGAAAAATGAATATAATGTAAGTTTGGTGTCAGTAGGCACATGTTGTATTATGTTTCAGATTGCAATGGGTGCTACAGCAAACATGAGGAGTTACATGTATTAATATGTACACTTTGATTGCAGGTGGCACGACTTCAAAGGCAACCTCAAGAAGAAATTGACCCAGCGGTGGGAACACAGCCACACCTCTGGGGCTGGCCCCATGCCATCCAAGCTGGAGCTCACCCCCCTGGAAGAGATGGCCCAGTGCTGTATTGCAGTGGAGGAGGTCCGGGGGGTGAGCACTATAGACAGCGAGTCCCCAGCGGAAGTGATGGCTTCTACGCTTGAAGGTAATTATTTGCCAGGCCATAAGTAGATGTTTAAAATTTGGCATGGAATGTGTGGTAATTGGTAATTTCTCGTTCAACAGCATCCCCACCGCTTGGTCAAGATTCTCTTGAGGAGGTTGTGGAGTCTGTGCCACCTGGCCCCAGTAGCAGGCCCGTGCAGCAGCAGCCGGGATTGTCCGCGGCTGAATTGTCCATGTGGGGCTGTGTGCTGGATAGTATTGTGCAGCAGGGAGAGTCGGCATTCGAGCGGGTGCGTAGGGCCGAGGAGGTGCTGCAGGGTTTGACCACCAGCCAGCAGAGTATTGCTGCGAGCCTGCAGGCTATGAGTGCCAGCCAGCAAGCTATGAGTGCCAGCCACCAAGCTATTGCTGCTAGCCTGCAGGTGCTGGCTGATCAAGCCCTGCGGCAAAATTACCTCCTCCTCCGCCATAATGAACTTATGGTGGAGCTAGTTACCAGCAATAGGGCCCTAATGTCACCCGCTTCGGGTGCATTACCAACATCATCACTCCCTGCTGCCAGAGGGGGAAGAACATCCACCCCCTCACCAGCATGTGCTCCACATGAGCCACCATCTGACTCTGGCCGTGGACGAGGCTGAAGAGCTGCTGCACGTGGCAAGGAGCCTGCCAGGGGCAAACGTGCCCGCAAATGAACTTGTGTCCCCATTAATCTCCACCGTTATGTCTTCCCAAATCTTCCATTGAGCTGTGTGTGTCAGCATCCTGTGTCCAAATCCGTGCCCAGGGTCACCACTTTTGCCCGCGGTTCAAATATCATGTTTGGTTCCCCTGTTGCCCTGTTTCGGCTACCATTACTGTGTGCTGTACTTGAAGTGTTGGTGCTGTACTTTTGTTGTGAAGCCACCTGATGTGTTCCTAATGATTCTGCTGTGGCTATTTATTCTATATTATTTCTTATTTGTCCTGTTATGGTCCCATTTGTTTTGTGATGTTTTTGAAATTTTTACCAAAGTTTCTTTAATAAATGTTATTTTGGCCCCACAAATGTCTGTATTAATTGATACATGCAGAAGTGCCATGTGTATTAATATTATTAATATTAAGTTGTGTGCATTATTTGCAGTGTAAAAGTGTGTGACAAGTGCAGCATGTAATGTTCCCTTTAAGCTGCAATGCTTCCAATTGTAGCAGTGAGAAGCGTGTAATTAACAAGTAATGGGTAAAGTATGTGATTGTATTGGGTTCAGGTGACATTGGTTGAGGTGCGTCCGTCCTGATTAGGCGTTCCGATTGCCTAGCGCATGACCGAGTGGTGTCCGCAAAGCAAGAGTAGCCTTTTGGACACCGCACATTTCTTCCCTTTTTGTTCGCGTGCATTCGGCGTGCTGTCCGAATGCACGCCTACCAAAATATGTGTACTCCCCCGTGTCCGCCCATGTTTCCGCCCAGTTTAGCCCACTTTGAAACTACGCCCCTGTGTCATTCCGCATGACGCCCATAACACACCCATATTGCCCGAGTGATTGCGGTGCACATTTCTGTACGGTATTAATGAGAACAAGTACGGAGACCATGCGTGGCACATGCGCGTCGCGTTCTCCACGCATGCGCAGACGGCTAAAAAACGCCATCCGAAAGAATTCGGAAAAGTACGCACCGATCAGAATAAGGCCCCAGGTCCGGATTCTAAAGGTTGCACTGGTTTTTCCTACTACAATTTATCTCCGTATCTCATCCCTGGGTTTAACTTTGGAACTTTCTCAGCAATATACTAACATATGGGACACCACCACCTGCATACTGTGGATTACAAATACCGCATACATCGTGAGGACACTCCCTTGACTCAAGGATTGCATTCACCCTCCAGTGATATTTCAAGATCCTGCATGGTTTATGGACTCCCTTAATTCGATCATGGCAAAATCACCCAGTGGGAAAATGAGTTATTAATCTATATAGGAGATACACAAGAACAAGCAGGACTCCAGTACTACTAAGTTACATAGTTACATAGTAGGTGAGGCTGAATAAAGACTTGCATCCATCTAGTTCAACCTATGTTTATAATAGTTTATCCCTTGTTGTCAGAGCCAGATTAAGGTCTAAATGGGCCTGGAGCTGAAAATGATCAAGGGCCTATTATGCACAATAATAGGGGTTGCGGCCAGCACCTAATAATGTGGGGGCGTGACCACAGTGTTCTGGTTGGGTGGTCTGCTCATGGGTGTGTCTCTATTTGTGTAAATACTTTCAACTAATTATATATACCTGGAAAATGCAGGGGGCTGGCATAAGAAAAATGCAGGGAGATATATTGGCGGGTGCACTCCAAAGGTGCACCCGCAGGACGCCGATGTCCTAAGATACTTGCGGGGTGAGGCGGCACTCCAGTCATAAAAAAATACTGAAAACCGAAACTTGGTAGACAGTATGTCAGCACCTTTTATGTGGTAACCTAAATTTACCACACCATATACCCCTTATACAAATCATGCAACACAATAGTAACCCCTCATACTGTACTTGCTTCTTACACATTATGCCACATGGAATGAGACAAAATTCACACAGATTGAGCAAAAATTCACACTATGGCACGCAGATTGAGTCAAAATTCACATTATGCCACATAGATTAAGGCAAAATTCACATTTTGCCGCATGGATTGAGCCAAAATACACATTATACCAGGCATGTCAAAACAGTGGCCCTCCAGCTGTTGTGAAATTACACGTCCCAGCATGCCTTGACATAGTTTTAGCATTCCCTAATTGCAACACTGTGGCAATGTATGATGGGACTTGTAGTTTCACAGCTGGAGGGCCATAGTTTGGTCATGCCTGCACTATAACAAACAGATTGAGCAATAATGCACAATATGCAATATAGGGGCATTGGTGCACATTAAAAATTTACACCATACTTCTCCAGACCCTTCCCATTAAGATTCCCCAACATTGGTTTAAGGATATACAGGCCATAATACGTGATTTTGTCTGGGCAGGAAAACGCCCGCGTTTGAGACTAGATCTCCTCCACAGATCAACATCTAGGGGAGGCTTAAGACTCCCATATATCCAGGGATACTATCAGGCCTCACTTCTAACTAGGATCATTGAATGGTCGAGAAGAGACACGACAAAACAATGGGTTCGGATCGAACAGCAGGAATCACGCACCCCGGTATACATAGCCCCATGGCTCCCCTCCTTGCCTGACTCAGGCCACCCCACTATAGGGCCCACTATGCAAACATGGAAATCCCTTAGGAAATTCCCCTCCATTTCCTCAAAGACCTCCCCATATAGGTCCTTTCTTGCACTTAGCTGCTTTCCTCCTGGTACAGATCTGTCGGCCTTCAGCCATTGGTTAGATAGGGGACTCTTCCGAGTAGGACAGTTGGTGAGCGCGGGACGTTTTCTGTCTTTTGATGAAGTTAAAGCTGAATGGAACCTGCCAGATGTGGAATACTGGCGGTACCTACAGGTTCGTCACTATCTCCACTCTCTCGGTCCCTCCAACACATTAACCAGCCCCCCGTCACCCTTTGAACTCCTTTGCGCCAATAAGACCCCCCCACAACACACCATCTCCACATTATACAATCTTATCCTGGCAGATATCAGCCTCAAACCCCCCCACTTTACGGTCGCCTGGGACTGCGAATTGGGAAAGGAGTTGGGTGACGCCAACTGGGAAAAGATCTTCTGCCTGGCTCACGCATGTTCCACCAGTGTGGGAGTCCGCGAAACACAATACAAATTAATATCTCGCTGGTACAGATGTCCAGACACCCTCTCCAAAATGGGCACTGGAGCTCCCAATATCTGCTGGCGCTGCTCCAGGGCCCCAGGAAACCCACTGCACATATGGTGGCAGTGCCCTCTTATCCTACCTTTTTGGTCGGAGATTTTCAGATTGTCTGCGATTATCCTGGGAGACCAAATCCCTACTGACCAACTATTCTGGTTATTCCATCTCTCGCCAGCCCCCTTATCGAGATACAAAAACTCCCTGTTATGCCATCTGAACAATGCTGCTAAATCGGTTATCCCGGTGAGATGGCGTTCCTCCTCTCCTCCAACAACAAAGGACTGGTTCAAAAAAATAGACTTTTACATGGACATGGAAGACATCCTATCCTCTGCAGAGGACAGACACGCCCAGTTCAGGATTACATGGTCCCGCTGGCTGCTCTTTAAGGACACCAAGACCTACAGAGAAGCAATAACACCCTAATCCTCTTGGTGCCCCCTCCCCCCCTTTCTAACGACCTGGTTACCGCCCGTCTCCCCCCTCACGCTTGCTCTCCCGCTGACCCTCCCTACCGAAAGTGGTCGAAGACCCGCATACACGACTATACTTACTGTTAACTAAATTTACAAACCGGAATACCCCCCCCCCCCCTCCCCTTCCAATACCCATCCCTTTTCCTTTCTCTTTCCCCTCCCCCCCCCCATACCAGTTTTTGCATATTCTATTAAACTAATGTACTGCTTTTCAATTGCCAAATTTACAATGGAATTATGCTGTGTTTGCTACACCTAAAAACAATAAAAACCTATTTGCAATAAAAATTTACACCATAATGCCCATTACATGTTAAGCCTCACACCATAATCTCCATTACGTATTATGCCAAACACCATAATGCCTATTAAAAATGATACTACATAAGTGTTGCTTACCTACATGTTCATTGCCAGGGGTTCCATGCTCATTGCCAGGGGTTCCATGCTCGTTGCCATGTGGGATTACATGCTCATTGCCAAGAGGGAATACATGCTCGCGGTAACTGGGGGACAGTCGCCGCCGGGCAGAAATGACAGCCATTAACAACCGGGCAGAGAGCAGGGGGCTGCCCAGCTGTATTCAGAGCACTGCATGTCCCGGCTATTTTAAATAATACCCCTTTCATACCAGAAAATGCAGGGAGTATAGTCCCAGGATCATGCAGGGACATTCTCGGACTGGCCCCTTTTACACCAGCCTAGTCCCTGCATATTCTGGTGTGAGGGGGAGAGAAAACCACCCCCGCCCCACTTTAAACAAACAGCTATATCTTCGGAACCAACTGACCCATTTACATGTAGCCTTCGAATGATTTTGGTCCCGTGAAACTGGGCCGTTTGGTTCCAGAGAAATCTGTCCTCAAACAACATGAACAGCCATGAAATGACATTTCAGAAATGAAAAAAAAAATAGTTTTACCTGCAATATCTCTAGAACCAATGAACCCATATGGACCAGGTATCAGATTGAAGGCCCAGCAATTTGGGTTCGACTGAGATCAACCTCGAGTTTCTGTGAGGGGGAACTGGCAGCCGTTGGAACTGGGTGGAGGTCGGAATTAGCGGGTCCCATGTTATCCTATCGGGAAAACGTTCCAGGTTTGCCTGGCGGTATCTCCGGTTCCCGGGGGGCTAGCGACGCGGGGCTGATCTCGTTGGAAAGCCCTGACCCTCAGCTACAAAATGGGCCTATTTGGAGAGTGGGCCTGGAGCTATAGCTCCATCAGGCCCATTGTTAATCCGGCTCTGGTGTGCACACATGCATGCGCATATGATATGGTAGGGAATTTCGATTGGAGCAAGGACTGGCTAAAAGTTCTCTGTAAAGAGCTGCAAAATATTTGTGGAATATATTTATTACCATATAAATTATTAGTAATAAATAAACTGTCGGGAAATCCCTAACCTCTACGAGATTGTGCTCATTATGTTAACTAATGATCTACTCTTGCAAACCTCCCAATATCTGGAGTATGAAGACAGGGTGTGGTCTCTAACAAGGGACAAGGCCCTCTGCACACTCCCATTTACTAAACTCTGGGGGCACTGCTCCCTGGGCTTTTAGGTTGACCCCAGGCACACTCCACACTGTTTAAGGGGGCGATTCTCTATCACAGAAATGCGGTAAAAACCCTGTTATCAGGGTTTTTACCGCATTTCTGTATGCTGTACTGTGCCTCCGCAGTGGCAGCGCTGCGGAGGGAATCGCCAGCAAAAGCTGGTGATTCCCTGAAGAAGCCTATGGGCTTCTTACCGCAGTGCTGTTTGAGGGATCCGTCACGGATCCCTCCCAGCATGTCCTGCGGCCGGCGCGTCACTCTGCGCATGCGCAGATGGACTCCCGGGTCACAGACACGGAAGTCCAGTGCTGGCACCGCATCGTAAGGGACAGCTCTTATCACAAGACCTGTCCCTTCCGTTAATAACAGCATATGTTACAGCATATGCCGTTATTAATAATGCGATGCCCGGTGAAGGGGGGCTGTGGATGTTACAACATCCCGCCCTAAATGCCTTGCAAACAACATCTTGTTTACCACTGGTCTGCACCCTACAGTGCCCTCCCCCACTTCCCACTCTACAGAACACTATGGCACATCAGGTGATTGTCCAAAAAGTAGGATGCAGTACTTAGGGGGTATGCTCTTGGATAAGTCCAAGGGACAATTCTTCCTGCTTTTGCTCCTCAAACTCTCTGCTTATTCCAATGCAGTTACCATCATCTTCATCTTATTCTCCTGTCCTTCAAGGCACTGTCATTTCCTGGTTAGGGTATTGCCACTCTGGCTGTTCCTTCAGCATCTCTAGTTCTAGTGCTTGTATCTTCTACTGTCTCTATCTTTCATGGTTCCCAAAGGCTCTATTCTAGACCTGATGCTTTTTTCTCTGTATGCCTCTTCTCTTTGTGAACTCATCATTTCCTCCAGCCTTTATTATCACCTCAATTACAGTCCACAGTCTAATGTATGTTTCATCCCCTGACTTATATTTATTTGCCATGTGCCCTCTCTACCATCTACCTTCACATATGATGAATGAATGCTACCTCAAGTTTAATATACCGATTCAATTGTTATAGGAAGTTTAATTCCTGGAGTATGCAGTCAACATCCTGGTGTTCACATGCTGGCGCTCAGTATACCAATGCCGTCTTCATGATTGCCGCCAAAACAACAGCACTGGAAGTTCGAATAGGATCAGGATGCCAACCCCAAAATATGTCACCAAGCATCCAGATTGCTGAGTATGTGGGGTGGGGTAGTGTACGGCCATGGAAGGGGGATTAGGTTTAGACACTATTCCCAAACTATTCATCCTAAAAGTCCTCCTTCTGCTATAAATATATAAATGTTGAGAAAATAAATGTTCTGTACAGTTTGGAGAATACAAATACAATAAAGAGGTCTAAATCATAATATGTTTGCCTCTCCAGCTTCTTGGAGCTTATTTAGTAAAACAAATGGCTCTGTAACCTGTATTAACCAGTTAATCAATAATTAAGTTGTTTGCTAATTGGTGATTTGTTACTCTTGGTTACTGCATTATACATGTTTTCACCTCTGTAAATGTGTTATTTTTCTATTCTGGTCATATAACGTCTTACTTTTCAAATAAAAAAGAGCATTATACCTAAAAATGTATAAATGTATAATACAGTGTTGTGTTCTTATATTGCAATTAGAGTACATTCAGCGATACACCTGAATATTTATTCAGCTCTACATATTTACACAGTTAGCGAGGTTGGAAAAAGACCATCAGGTTTAACCTTCAACAAGATCAACCTAGTCTAAATTATAAATGTGTTGAAACAACAAAGCAGAACTGTGGAGGGGCAGCTGTGAAGCTGACCGCACAGGAGAAACATATTTATCCCTGACCCCATAATGGCAACCAGATTAGTTGCTTAAATTAATGTCCAGCCCTCAAATCATATTATGTACTAACTATAGCTAGTGCTACCATTCATTGCAATAAAAGCATCTCTTTCCTTCTCTATCTCTCCTTACTTTAATAATGTATGCACTTTACTAAGTTAAGTTTTGGTGTACTTATATTATTTTTGGAAATCTGTCTATTTGCGACAATAGGTCAAAACACACCTAAGAGCAGTGGTGCTGACAATTTTTTTAGCTGAGATCACCAGTTACCATTATTCCGGTGTTATACTTGGTGTAAGAGTAAAAATAGGGTGTACTGACTATCTCTCAAACGGGGTCACCTTAGCAGATTCCTGAACCCAGGCAGCCCAACTAAGTACCTTCAGTGCTATTTTTTTAATTACATCTGTGTATTTGTGCTCCAACTAGGTTAAATAATAAGAGACAGCTATTTTTTTTAATCAAAGTGCTGGAAATGAGAGAATAAGATTTCTATAGAAATTACCATGTCTTTTTTTCTCCCACCTTAAGAGCAAGTCTGATTTTTCCTAAAAATCACCAGAACTTGCTCTGGCACTGCCACGGTAGCAAGCTATGAGAGAAATGTTATGCCTGAGTGATGTACTGTAGTTAAGCACAGATCGCTCAGCACACAGGGTTGTACCAGCGATGTGTGCTGAGCGATCTTGCACAGACAGTGTTCTCTGGCACTGGATGACCCTGACTTATTTCTTCTCATTTACAAAAACATTCCTGTCACTAAAACATACTTATCTATAACATATTTTTATGATGGTCGTTAAAAAATGCAACCAAAGCGGTTATACTTTGTTACTGGAAATCGCTCCACTACAATCCCTTCCTGCCGCCGTCTCACTTCCTCCTGGCACGCTAGTGCTGCCACCTAGCTAGTGAGCATTATGGTGGCCAGCAGCTGCTAGTGGTCCCTCCTCCATCAGCTCTGGATGAAAACTGTGAGGGAAAAGTGGTCAAAAGGAGGTCACATTCCCCCCTCTAATTAGAACTGATGGAACGCAGTACCATCCCATTTTGGCCCACTTTAACCCCAGATCACCTCCAGTTGTTCCTAGTGACTAGAATTTACAGAAACCTCAAAATAAAATACAATCACTCTGGCCCATGTGTAATACCTGTAGACATCTGTCTGATATTACTGTACTTACCAGCATAGGCGAATCTAGGGGGTGGTCCGGGGGTGCACAGGACCACCCATTAGCCCATTTTGTAGCTGAGGGATGGGGCTTTCCAACGAGCCCAGCCCCGTGTCTCTAGCTCTCTGGGAACCGGAGATATGGTCAGGCAAAGCTGGAACGTTTTCCCTATAGGATAACATGGGACCCCCACCCAGTTCAACGGCTGCCAGTTCCCCCTTCGGCATCACTGAAGCTCAAGGTTGATCTCAGTCGAACCCAAATCGCTGGGCCTTCAATCTGATACCAGGCTGGATCCATATGGGTTAATTGGTTCCAGGGATATTGAGGTTAAACCGTTTTTTTTTTTTTTCTTAAATGTAATTTCATGACTGTTTATGTTCTTTGAGGGCAGATTTCTCTGGAACCAAACAGCCCAGTTTCACGGGACCAAAATCATTCAAAGCCAACTCAAAAGTTCTTCAATATGATACTAGTCTCATGTAAATGTCTGAGTTCGTTCCAAAGATATAGCTGGTTTGTTAAAGGGGGGTAGGGAGAGGAGAGTGGTTGTCTCTCCCCCTCACACCAGAAAATGCAGGGACTAGGCTGGTGTATAAAGGGTCAGCCTGGGAATGTCCCTGCATGATCCTGGGACCATATTCCCGGGTAAATCCCTGCATTTTCTGTTGTGAAAGGGGTATTATTTCAAAGGGGCATTACGGTGTGCAGCATCATGTGTAAGCGGCATTATGTGTGCAGCATCATGTGTAAGGGGCATTATGTGTGCAGCATCATGTGTAAGGGACATTATGTGTGCAGCATCATGTGTAATGGGTACTATGGTACACGGCATCATGTGTAATGGGTACTATGGTGCACGGCATCATGTGTAATGGGTACTATGGTGTGCGGCAACATGTGTAATGGGTACTATGGTGTGCGGCATCATGTGTAATGGGTACTATGGTGCCATCAAGCAAGAACCCCCTAGCAATGAGCACGTAGGTAAGCAGCACTTATGTGGCAAATATGTAATGGGCATTACGGTTTGTTATATAGTATGTAATGGGCATCATGATATGTGGCACAATGTGTAATGGGCATTATGGTGTGTGGCCTTATGTGTAATTGGCATTACGGCGTGTGGCTTTATGTGTAATGGGTATATGGGCATTACTGTGTATGGTCTAAAGTGTAATACCACGCCCTTTTTGTGATGCCACGCCTCCTTCCCATGAGACCACGCCCCCTTTTTTGACGCGCGGCTACGCCGCGCAAAGGTCCCCCTGCTATTATGTCTAGATCTGGGACCACCCATTACCATAATTCTAGATTCGCCTATGCTTACCAGATACTTTTGATTTTAAAATTTCCATATACATGTTCATGTACACGGGGTTGTGAGCCAAAAATGTACGGTGCTACAACCGCTTGATCAGCGAACGCACTGTGCATTTTGGGCCAAAAACAGGCAGACGTCAAAGATAGCTCCAGACCACCCCTAGAGATACCATATGAGAGCGGACGCCTGGGTCTGCTAATTAACGCTGAATGTAATAATATGTTCTGCGGGCGGACTTACGCTCACCGGTGGCTGCCAAGTCCAGTATGCATACACATGCAAATAATCTTAAGAAGTAGAATAAAGAGGACATCTTCACATACAAACCAAGAGGACGCGAATGGCTATAGGGATTGAAGATGAGTATGTATGAGTGTGCAAGAGTGATTCTGAAAGTTTGAGTACTGTTTATATATATCATATCTTTTACAGGAAGCCTTAATGCCCCCATGCTGGTATTTGTTGTTCCTTACTTAAATTGCCTCACTGCTAAGGAGTGCAGAGGTTAGCACTGAGATTCAGGTCTGGCCTTGGGTTCACTGAATGGGTGCCTTTACTGGAGGGTGCCTCCAGTGACTAGTGCATAGGGGGTAACTACGACCACTGGGATTGTGCTACATTGAATCCTACGTAAACCACAACTGCTGACCTTGTGGTTTCCATAAAATGTAAAACATATTTGAACAGAGAAGCAATGCAGAGATCTCACTGATCTATACATCTTCTCTAAGCACAATGCTGCTGCGAGGGAGGTCTATTTATTTAAAAAGTGCATTTTGCTCCGAGTTTTGCAGAACCGATTTACAGTAAATTTCCATATTCCATCCATGTCTACGTGAATTCCACCCAAATTTGGGGGTGATTCAGAACAGGCTTAATTCAGTCCCCCAGGAAATGGTGGGGGGTCTGCGCATGAGCATGCGCGAATAGCGCATTTACAACCCCCCTGTGCGAATATACCAAGGTGTTCGTTTTGATACGGAAGGGAAAGGGGTGGCAGGGTGCTGGAGCAGGGGAACACCCAGTGTTTTATGGGCGAGCCCATGAAAACACTGGGAGTTCCCCTGCGAATTCAAGAGCGTCTTTGCCTACTCAGGGCAGACGGTTGACGTCACATGAGGGCGGAAAGTAATGCCCAAGAGGTCTGCCAAGGTTTGACCAGATCAAAGGTTGGATTGACCATTCATAAGTCTGAGAGCTAGGTCTGGATTAAGCAGGATCATGCCTATACAAGAATAGAGTTGTACATCGGAGAAAAGATTGGGTACTCCAAAGTGAGGGACTCCCAAACCTGCCAAGCTTAGACATTCTTTAAATAGTGTAGTGACAGCTTAAACTTATGCATTACAATAATGGGGACAAACTAACGCAAATAACAACCTGAAATGAAATGATATAATTTTCATCAAATGTACTCTAATGAGGCAAGAGAGAAGATGCTGCTTCAAATATGGACTAATCCATTTAATGCTTAAAAATTTGACCTACACTTCCATTCAAAGGTTTGGGGTCACACAGACAATTTTGTGTTTTACATGAAAATTGACTCTTATTTGTCAAATGAGTGGCAAAATGAATAGAACATATAGTCAAGACATAGGCCAGGTTAGAATAATGATTTTTATATGAAGTTATATTTTTGTCAAAGAATGCACCTTTTGCAGCAATTAAAACATTGCAGACCTTTGGCATTCTAGCTGTTAATTTGTCGAGGTAATCTTCAGAAATTTCACCCCACGCTTCCTGAAGCACCTCCCACAAGTTGATTTGGCTCGATGGGCCCTTCTTGCATACCATGCGGTCAAGCTGCTCCCACAACAGCTCAATGGGGTAGAGATCTGGTGACTGCGCTGGCCACTCCATTACAGACAGAATATCAGCTGCCTGCTTCTTCCCTAAATAGTTCTTGCATAATTTGGAGGTGTGCTGTCCACAGAGTATGGCATGGTGTTGCAAAATGGAGTGATAGCTTTCCTTATTCAAAATCCCTTTTACCTTGTACAAATCTTCCAATTTACCAGCACCAACGCAGCTCCAGACCATCACATTACCTCCACCATGCTTGACAGATGGCGTCAGGCACTCATCCAGCATATTTTCACTTGTTCTGCATCTCATAAATGTTCTTCTGTGTGATCCAAACACCTCAAACCGATTTGTCTGTGCATAACACTTTTTTTTACAATCTTTTACTTTTATTGGGCAGTCTCCGATATGACTTTTTCTTTGACACTGGCATTTTGTGGGTATCTTTAATGAATCTGCCAGTTGAGGACCTGTGAGGCATCTATTTCTCAAACCAGAGACTCTATTGTACTTGTCTTCTTGCTCAGTTGTGCACCAGGGCCTCCAACTTCTTTTCCTACTGTGATTAGAGCCTGATTGTGCTGTTCTCTGTGGGAAATGTTCAGTTTCTTGGCAATTTCTCGCATGGAACAGCCTTAGGGTGACATTTAATAGAATGCGATTTTATCGCACTTTTTAAAGTCGCACCATATCGCCGCACATCGCACTTTTTAATATAAGGCCACCACCTCCATTTGGACTGACTAACACACAAAAGGGAGTGGCGTGGTAATGCATGTAGGCTATCGTGTGCAGACAGAACTCACAAAGTTCCCACGGTCTTCCTGCGTGCGGACGACCGGACAGCCGACCAAATGCCCTCTGCTGGTTTTAACACGACCCAGCACGAATCCGCACAGAACTCATGCTCAAACCTATTAGGCAATTACCCAGTGTATGTTGTTTATTGCATTCAATTAATACTGGTATCTAAATAAATGAGAAGACATATGTGTGTAATGTGATGAGAGCATCATGGTTGTGTTTGTATGTGAGTTGACAATGTCGACTTGTTGTAATTGTGTGTAGTATTGTCTTAACATGCCAAGTGCACTTGTGTGTTAAGGTTTGAGTAGGAGAATTGGCACATAATAGCAGACATTTGAACACTGAGAAGTGTAAATGGTTAAAGGTTAAAAGTGTGCTTCCCGTGTTGCTGCCATTTAATTGATAAATGAGAGAAACATCTATGCTGCATGGGTGTGTATTGCGTGCAGCTCAAAGTAATGAAGCTATTGTGCATGTTGATTGTCCGAAGGAATGCGGGCCCGCTGATGCGGCAGGGCTGTGAGGCATGGGATTTGGTTTTTTCATCCGAGTGTTTCTCATGAATACGGGTCCGAGCACTCGGTGACGAGCGGGGCGTAC
Organism: Crinia signifera; assembly: GCF_055691185.1. Lineage (NCBI taxonomy): Eukaryota > Metazoa > Chordata > Amphibia > Anura > Myobatrachidae > Crinia > Crinia signifera. The sequence goes on from NC_139217.1 coordinate 129,010,069, forward strand.
GCCCAGCACTTGTTGTCACCACCCACATGCACGCCCCGGTTACCGCCCAGTTTTGAAGCCGCGCCCTGTGATACGCCCACTGTGTCCGACCGTGCATGGCAGAGTTTTTCTGGTCATTGAGTTACGTCCGTGCACGGTGGAGTGCGGCTGCACATGCGCATTGCGGACGGTATGCATGCGCAGTGGGCTAAAAACCAAGCTCCAGCCGAACTCTTATCCGACCGAGTCAATCAGACTAAGGGCCATAGTGCAGTGATGTGATGTGTAGTGGGGATGTGGGTAACATGTTGCTGCTGATAGGGACATTTGGGACAATTCTGGGATATCGAATCAACCATGTTTAGGTTGACAATACCATGATCGACCACTAGTCGTCTAGTTACTGTAGATGCCTAAACTTTGTTGACCACGTTAAGTGACAGTGACATGGTTGACAGTAGCAAGGTCGTCTCAAAATGTTCATGTTTTTCTGGTGCCGTGCCGAATGTCACAGCGGTCCACATGGACACTGTGTATGTGCACAATGTCCCCACGCATGGCTCACTGCACTCAGCACACTATTGTAATCGCGCTCTATGTCCACTTGGATAGTAAAGTATGAACCAAGTTGACCTGCACCAAAAAAAAACCTGAAAAACTTATGTCGACCTTGCTACTGTCGACCATGTTCCCGTTGATCATTCAAAGATGCCGATCTCCTGTCACTGTCTATCTAGACGCCATTGACCACTAGTGGTTGATCAGGGTATTGTCGACCTAAACATGATCGATTCGCCGTCCGGATACGTTTGGGGCACACAAGAAAGGACCATGTAGGGGAAATACTGCTGTGGATTGGGCACATGAACCGATAGCAACTTGTCCGTAAGTGCCTTGTATTCCTCTAACGGGAATGGGGGCATTTTGTGGGGGGGGCCCAAAATAAATTTTGCACCTGGGCCCACCACTCACTAGTTACACCGCTTCTGGAGGAGGTACTGCTTTGTGCTGGCTACTACAATCAGAGCTGTCAGTTCAGATTAGGCAGTTTAGATAGAAGCCGGCAGAAGTAGGAGCGCAGCAAGTGAGGGCAGCAGGGAGTATAAAAAATGGCTGCAGGAGTTGGGCTTCTGCGCATGACCAGATCCGGATTAACAATGGGCCTGATGGAGCTATAGCTCCAGGCCCACTCTCCAAATAGGCCCATTTTGTAGCTGAGGTTCAGGGCTTTCCAACGAGATCAGCCCCGCGTCGCTAGCCCCCCGGGAATCGGAGATACCGCCAGGCAAACCTGGAACGTTTTCCCCATAGGATAACATGGGACCCGCTAATTCCGACCTCCACCCAGTTCCAACGGCTGCCAGTTCCCCCTCACAGAAACTCGAGGTTGATCTCAGTCGAACCCAAATTGCTGGGCCTTCAATCTGATACCTGGTCCATATGGGTTCATTGGTTCTAGAGATATTGCAGGTAAAACTATTTTTTTTTTTCATTTCTGAAATGTAATTTCATGGCTGTTCATGTTGTTTGAGGACAGATTTCTCTGGAACCAAACGGCCCAGTTTCACGGGACCAAAATCATTCGAAGGCTACATGTAAATGGATCAGTTGGTTCCGAAGATATAGCTGGTTGTTTAAAGTGGGGCGGGGGTGGTTTTCTCTCCCCCTCACACCAGAAAATGCAGGGACTAGGCTGGTGTAAAAGGGGCCAGTCCGAGAATGTCCCTGCATGATCCTGGGACTATATTCCCTGCATTTTCTGGTATGAAAGGGGTATTATTTAAAATAGCCGGGACATGCAGTGCTCTGAATACAGCCGGGCAGCCCCCTGCTCTCTGCCTGGCTGTTAATGGCTGTCATTTCTGCCCGGCGGCGACTGTCCCCCAGTTACCGCGAGCATGTATTCCCTCTTGGCAATGAGCATGTAATCCCACATGGCAACGAGCATGGAACCCCTGGCAATGAGCATGGAACCCCTGGCAATGAGCATGTAGGTAAGCAACACTTATGTAGTATCATTTTTAATAGGCATTATGGTGTTTGGCATAATACGTAATGGAGATTATGGTGTGAGGCTTAACATGTAATGGGCATTATGGTGTAAATTTTTAATGTGCGCCAATGCCCCTATATTGCATATTGTGCATTATTGCTCAATCTGTTTGTTATAGTGCAGGCATGACCAAACTATGGCCCTCCAGCTGTGAAACTACAAGTCCCATCATACATTGCCACAGTTTTGCAATTAGGGAATGCTAAAACTATGTCAAGGCATGCTGGGACGTGTAGTTTCACAACAGCTGGAGGGCCACTGTTTTGACATGCCTGGTACAATGTGTATTTTGGCTCAATCCATGCGGCAAAATGTGAATTTTGCCTTAATCTGTGTGGCATAACGTGAATTTTGACTCAATCTGTGTGCCATAGTATGAATTTTTGCTCAATCTGTGTGAATTTTGTCTCATTCCATGTGGCATAATGTGTAAGAAGCAAGTACAGTATGAGGGGTTACTATTGTGTTGCATGATTTGTATAAGGGGTATATGGTGTGGTAAACTTAGGTTACCACATAAAAGGTGCTGACATACTGTCTACCAAGTTTCGGTTTTCAGTATTTTTTTATGACTGGAGTGCCGCCTCACCCCGCAAGTATCTTAGGACATCGGCGTCCTGCGGGTGCACCTTTGGAGTGCACCTGCCAATATATCTCCCTGCATTTTTCTTATGCCAGCCCCCTGCATTTTCCAGGTATATATAATTAGTTGAAAGTATTTACACAAATAGAGACACACCCATGAGCAGACCACCCAACCAGAACACTGGTCACGTCCCCCACATTATTAGGTGCTGGCCGCAACCCCTATTATTGCGCATAATAGGCCCTTGATCATTTTCAGCTCCAGGCCCATTTAGACCTTAATCTGGCTCTGACAACAAGGGATAAACTATTATAAACATAGGTTGAACTAGATGGATGCAAGTCTTTATTCAGCCTCACCTACTATGTAACTATGTAACTTAGTAGTACTGGAGTCCTGCTTGTTCTTGTGTATCTCCTATATAGATTAATAACTCATTTTCCCACTGGGTGATTTTGCCATGATCGAATTAAGGGAGTCCATAAACCATGCAGGATTTGAAATATCGCTGGAGGGTGAATGCAATCCTTGAGTCAAGGGAGTGTCCCCACGATGTATGCAGTATTTGTAATCCACAGTATGCAGGTGGTGGTGTCCCATATGTTAGTATATTGCTGAGAAAGTTCCAAAGTTAAACCCAGGGATGAGATACGGAGATAAATTGTAGTAGGAAAAACCAGTGCAACCTTTAGAATCCGGACCTGGTTTTAAAAGTACAAGTGCCGCCTATGTGGGAGCAGCTCGTCACAACACCCCACTAGGCGCCTGTTCCATTCTTGAGCCCACCCAAGTGCTCAATTATACCCCCTTTTTTCTTTTAGGCTAAAAATTAACCCTACAATATCCGTGTGTATATTTACATGTGGTAGGGAATATAGATGTAACATATGTAATATAGAATGTAAGCTCCACTGAGGCAGGGACTGATGTGACTATTCAAATATTCTATGTAAAGCGCTGCGGAATATGTATGCGCTATATAAGAATCTGGTAATAAATAAAAAATAAACAAATTTTAAATAATGACTTGGAGACTTATTGGCAATGAAAAGGGTCAGGTTTACTAGCTGAAGTACCGGCAATGGTTTAAATGTTAAATGTTCAAGTATTAAGTAATCAATGAGTTGGATTTAATTATCCATTTCAAAAATAATTAGCAGCTTAGCAGCTCTTCCAACACACCCATGAGGTGGCTGCTCAATGTCGTTTGTTTTTTTGGGGTGTCGCCAGTAGCCCTAATCCCCAGCTTGTTCACGTCAATTCCCTCCATTTTCAAAACAGAAAATTTAAATAGAGAAAAACACTGTAAACGTGTAGCAACAATTGTTGGAACTGGAGGGATCAGTGACAAGTCTTTTTAATAATTAGAAAAATACAAAAACTGTAAATTGAAAAAAACACTGTAAAAGTGTAAAAACTTTTGAACTTTAAAACAGGAACTTACCGCTTTAGACCATGATCTTATGTTTGGTTGTTCTGCTTTGCTGGGGAGCCGTCAGTAAAGGTGGGAGAAATGATTCGGGTTCAAGAGTCTCGTGCGGCACAGAGGGCAGATGTTGTTTACCTGCAGCCATTCTGTCAGACAGGGAACATGAAAGGTGTGGTGACAGTGCGATACTATCCAATGAGACCGGCCCCAATCACTAGCCCCCCAGGAACCGAAGATACTGCATGGCAAAGCTGGAACGTTTCCCCCTAGGATAACATGGGACCCGCTAATTCCGACCCCCACCCAGTTCCAACGGCTGCCAGTTCCCCCTCCGGCTCGATGTTCATCTCAGTTGAACCCAAATCGCTGGGCCTTCAATCTGATACCAGGCTGTTCCATATCGGTTAATTGGTTCCAAAGATATTGTGGGTAAACCAGTTTTTCATTTCTGAAATGTAATTTCTGGCTGTTCATGTTGTTTGAGGGCAGATTTCTCTGGAGCCAAATGGTTTCACAGGACCGAAATCATTCGAAGCCACTCAAAAGTTCTTCAATATGATACTGGTCTGATGTAAATGGATCAGTTGGATCCGAAGATATAGCCAATTGATTAAAAGGGGGAGGGAGGGGTGGTTTTCTTTCCCACTCACAGCAGAAAATGCAGGGACTAGGCTGCTGTCACTGGCTGTTACTTCTGCCCCGCGGCTGCTACATGGGATTTAATGTTCATTGCCAAGGGGCAATGCACATGTATTCCCCCTTGGCAATGAGCATGTAAACCCACATGGCAATGAGCATGGAACCCCTGGCAATGAGCTTTTACGATCTACCTCTAGTGGATCGGTGTAAATGTGCAGTTAATATATTGTGTTTGCAGTTTGTATGTTTTCCCCTGGATCAGGGTTTTGCTGATCCAGCTCCCTGGGGTTCATGCATATCCTGCTTCTTGAGTGTGGCTGCATGCAAGGCTATATAGTTAGGTTCTCAGCATGCAGACGCTGCCGGTTATAGTTCCCAGTGCAGTTCTGTTTGTCTTGGTTCCTGCTCCAGAGCGTGCCCGGTCCCAGCCCTTGTATCCAGCATCCTGTGCCCAGCCTTGCTTGTGCTACAGGGTCTGTGTTCCTGGTCCCAATCAGTGCTCCTTCCTGCCTATTCCAGTGCTGCAGTCCCCTGAGTTCCTTCTGCTGTGATAGCATCATCCCAGATAAGTCAGGGGTTCTGCCTGCAGCTTTTCTTTTATTGAAATTGTACTGTACCATCTCTGCATTGTTGCAGCAGCTCGCACTGGGGGTCTGGTTTGCCCTCTAGGGGTCATTCTTTCCCTGCGCGAAGTAGTCAAGGGGTTTGTTGTGTATATACCACCTTAGTGCATTGTTGCACCTGTGGGGTTACTTTTCCCACGCATTGGTAGGCTGGGTGTGTACGCCATCTCACCCCACCTTGCCATGTGTCCCACTTCCTGCGTGCCACCTTGTCCCACTCAAGACCAGGCGGCACCATCTGGGGCTGGACCTAATTCAGCCCTACAAACGTGGCTGTTATTGGTGAAACCTTAGCCTGCAGGAGGCCAGCAGAACTGTGAAATCATGGCAACTGGGTCCACACACCTAGTCCTACCTTACATGAGCATGTAGGTAAGCGGCACTTATGTAGAATAATTTTTAATAGTCATTATGGTGTTTGGCATAATACGTAATGGACATTACGGTGTGTGGCTTAACATGTAATGGGCATTATGGTGTAAATTTTTATGAAGCATATTGTAGATGTTTGCTCAATCCATTTGGTATAGTGTGTATTTTGGCTCAATCCATGTGCCTCCAAAAACTGCGAGAGCCGAGGCTAATTACAGCGAGTTTGCTGCACTAGCCGCGGCTCTCGCAGTTTAGGGGAATCCTCGCCGTCACAGAACGGCGAGGATTCCCCCGGAACGTTGCATAGTGCGAGCGGCCGGCGCGGGGGTTAAACTGCGAGGATCACTGGTTTTCTGTGATCCTCGCAGTTTAACCCCGTCGCCGGCCGCTCGCACCGGCATTGAATATCTTTGCATGTGGCATAATGTGTAAGAGGCAAGTACAGTATAAGGGGGTTACTACTGTGTTGCATGTTTTGTATAAGGGGTATATGGTGTGGTAAACTTAGGTGACCACATAAAAGGTGCTGAAATATTGTCTACCAAGTTTTGTCTTTCAGTATTTTTTTATGACTGGAGTGCTGCGTCAACCCGCAAGCATCTTAGGACATTGGCGTTCTGCGGGTGCACCTTTGAAGGGCACCCTGTAAGTTCATGTACAGCTTCTATTTTCCCTCTTTTCTGTGCCATTTTTCCTATGCCAGCCCCCTGCCTTTTCCAGGCATACAGATGGAGCTAGCCTCCCTCTTGCTGGCGAATCGCCAGATTGTCTCTGCTGGCGAGCCGCTCCATCTGACTATCTGACTGAGACGCGCGCGCGTCTCACACGCACGCGCGTCTCAGTTTCCGGGCAGCGGGAACCCTGTCCATCTCCGCTCCAGGGAGACGGACAGGGTTAGGTGGGAAAGCTGGGAGGTGCCGTCGGAAGGGAACACGCGCGTCCCCTTTCGCAGAACAGATGGAGGCGATGGCAGATGGCGAATCTTCCGCCATCCCCTGCAAGAGTGAGGCCCGCTCCATCTGTATATAATTAGTTGAAAGTATTTACACAAATAGAGACACACCCATGAGCAGACCACCCAACCAGAACACTGGTCACGCCCACCACATTATAATGTGCTGGCCACTACCCCTATTATTGCGCATAATAGGCCATTGATAATTTTCAGCTCCAGGCCCATTAAGACCTTAATCTGGCACTGCGCATGACTATTGGCAGCAGCTCCTCCTACTATGGGCCTTTTGCAGTCATGGAGCTGTCCAGCCTCGCACACCCACCCCACAAAGCACATTTACCGATTGAGGGACCTCCTGCAGGGGCAGGCACAATGACTGACAGCAAGTTCCTTATTTCAAATATGGGGACACCAATGCCGGCATAGGGCACCAAAATGAGGATTGCTATGGGTGAGGGGAGGTGGGTGTTTCTGGTGGCTGCAGGGATCTGTGCTGCTGGTCGATGACTGCTTTGCTGGGAGAGGAGTTATGTGTCAGATTTAGAGGCAGAGCTAGGGGGCACCAGCCAAAATCTTGCTTAGGGCATCAAATTGGTCAGGGCCGGCTCTGCATGAGGTATACTGTATATCACATTTTTGTGTACTATTTATCTGTGTTGATATATATATAGTGTAAGCTCCACTGGGGCAGAGATTGATGTGAATGTTCAAATATTCTCTGTAAAGCGCTGCAGAATATGTGTGCGCTATATAAGAATTATTAATAATAATAATAATAATAGTAATAATAAAAAATAACTTTGTATATTTTGTGGTTTCAAAGGAAATGTCCCTTTGTTTTAAAGTTGTAGATGGAAGCTTTGAATCTTTATTTTCATTGCAGTTGTAGAAAGAAAACAACTTTGTATTGGGGGAGCAGTCTGCCCATGGGGTCATCTAGGGACTGCAGAGCAAGCTACATAAAACTGCTGAGCAGCAATATACAGTGTAAAGTCAGGCTGTGAAAGTGCGATGATCACACAGAAGGTCTGCTATAAGATTCCTTACATCACATACCTATTGCCTTTAAAGCATACAATACAAATTGAATTATCCTGCACAGACTACTCATTTGCTGGGATAACTAAACTCTGTAGATTGTAGACAGATCTTTCATGTTAGTGCAAATGGGGTTTGCAGCAGAATACTGCGTGAAACGCTGGAAATCTCTGTAGTGGTAAATAAGGTAAATTATATCATTTTAAGTCCCTGCGTGCCAAACCACACTAAGCTTAATACATATTACTTTTCATTCAATTTTGACGCCTCCGGCAGATAAATCGGATGTAAAGTGTCAAATCATATGTTTTATCTCCGATTCTGATCCGATGCACGGTCCCATGGATCGGAGCTGGAGATTGCAAGGGCTGCACCATAGATTTATCAGATCCCGCAGCCCGTGGTGGGATCACATAGTGCAGGGGTGTCCAAACTTTTTGCGACGAGGGCCAGATTTGGTGAAGTGTAAATGTGTGGGGGCCGACCATTCAGCCTGACATTCTTTGAATCATTAATCATAGAAACATAGAATTTGACGGCAGATAAGAACCACTTGGCCCATCTAGTCTGCCCCTTTTTTTAAACATGTTACCTCAAACCATATTTGATCCTTATTTTTTTGTAAGGATATCAATATGCTTATCCCAAGCATGTTTAAATTGTACTACTGTATTTGCGTCTACCACCTCTGATGGTTGGCTATTCCACTTATCTACTACTCTTTCTGTGAAAAAATTATTCCTCACATTTCCCCTGAATCTTTCTCCCTCTAGTTTCAGTGCATGTCCTCGTGTTCTGTTGCTCCTCTTCCTGTGAAGAATGTCTCCCACCTGTACCTTGTTAAATCACATCAGAATGGTCCCCCATTCTGCCCCCATTCACTGTATTTCCCCCAGCCTGCCCCCATTCACTGTATGTCCCCCTGCCTTCCCCTCCTTCACTGTATGTTCCCCACTCTGCACCCATTCACTCTGTCCCCCAGCCTGCCCCCCTTCTCTTAATGTCCATCAGTGCGTCCATTCATTTTATATCCCCAAGCCTGACCTTCCTTCACTGTATGACTCCCAATCACTGTATGACCCCCATTCACTATATACCCCACTCTGCCCCCATTCACTGTATGTCCCCCAGCCTGCCCCTGCTCCCCCTTCTCTGAATGGCCATCACTGCCTCCATTCACTGTATGTCCCCCAGTCTGACCCTCCTTCACTGTATGTCCCCCACTCTGCCCCCTCCCTTCTCTGTATGTTTCCCAGCCCCTTGTGTGTGCCAGAGGAAGGAGAGGCAAAGCAGGCACTGCAAAGACAGGAGATGCTTGGGCTCCTGCTGCCGCCCTCCTCCACTCTGCATGTTACGGGAGCAAGCTTCCCCCTTGCTGCCCCCCTCCCCAAACACTGCTGACACTGTGATTGTGGAGTAGGGTGATATACGATTGCAGCAGCAGGGGTAGGACCCCAAACACATCTGACTGTGGTGGCTGGCACCTCCTCACTGCAGCAGACAGCAAGGTAAAGGCACGCTCGCCGGGTCCCCACCTTTAGTGTCCTGTGCTGTGCTTCCCACATCTGATGCTCTGCCCGCTTCCAGCCGGAGGCATGCGGGCCGATTGAAATGACAGCATGGGCTGCAATTGGCCTCCGGGCCTGACTTTGCAAATGCCTGACAAAGGAGGTTATTCTGATCGGAGCGGCCAAACGTGCGTACGTTCGCCATTAACGTACGCTAGCCGTACGCGGCCGTTAGGGTTAGGTCCACCCACAAATCAGCCGCTTACGTACGGGCAGAAATACCGTAGAAGGGGAGTGGCGTACAAATGAGCGTACGGCAACGTACGCGGACGGCCCAGCCCTTGCACTCCGACAACAGGCGTACAACTGAGCGTACGGCGCCGTTTACGGACGTCTTTCCTCCGTCTCCCCACCGACTTCTTGCGGAGATCTGAGCGTACGCCAGTTTGCACGGACGGGTCCCTATTGTTTTCAATGGAAAACACAGCTTATGTCACCGCTCGTGAGAGTGAGCGTACGTCCGTGTACGCTGACATACCCTTCACATATATGGACCTGCAAATCTTGCCTCTCAACTACTAATCTGACAATTGATTAATTAATCTATTTGTTATTCAATTATTGTTTTCTATTAACTCAATTGTCTACCTTAATAAAGACCTAATAAAACTACATTTGAACCCTCATTACATGTATATTTGTTATGTTCTAATGTGGCATTTTAATCACTATCTATGTGTCCCCATATTGCTGTTACTTTTACATCAAGTTATGTTGGTGTTTCTGTATATGTACTAAATTATGTCCATAATTACTTTGTCCACAATGTGTAACATGTATACCTACCCTGATGTTATGTGTGATGTTTTAATCTAACAACAATAAACATGCATGCATTTTCACTATGTGTTATTTTACTCAAAAACACACACATTCACACATCAATCATTACCCCTCTCCTCAAATTACAAGTATAACGTACAGTACACATCTGTATGTACCTACCCTTACAAGCCCTCTAACATATTTATTAGTAAAAACACAGGCAATTTCGAACTGTACATAAACGTTTATTTTGGGCAAAAATAATAAGGGGGGGGGGGATAAAAAAAAATTAAATCCGGGCCTCCAACAGTCCAAACAGGATCTGGAGGTACAGGAGGGTCAATAATATCTCCCTCATTAGGGCTGCCACCTCCTCCTGCTGCTGTTCAGTGTCTGTAGTGAAGGGATAAAAAAAAAAAATGAATATATAACATACACAAATGTTTGTTGTATTTGTACATAATAAAAAGTTCAGAGTTATGTGTGAAGGCCACATACATTTTTAAACTACATTGAAGATGGGTCTGCTGTCAACACAGTACTAAAAAATAATATGTTAACACACACATACTGTACATAGTAAATAACATTAATTCAATTACTCCTTCATGGATGAATGTATGCTGTATCCCAATTGGTACTTTGGTTTTGGGGGACTGTCCTCTAACCTCACAATTAGCCTGTGCTATTTAAGGGTTATGACATTGTTGTGGCTTAAGCACTCCTTACTATTTTAAATTTAGGACATTGCTGTACAAATTATAGGCCTACAGCTATGTTTGTAAAGCATGCATCCGCATGGCCTCACACACTATTAACAAAACAATCTCTACATTTATGTTGCACATCATGCTGGGAACTGGAGTTACCCAACACCTGGAGCCACATTACTACCACACCACTAATGTCGGATATCTCATTGGATGTACTGTTATGTCAATTATTCAAGGGGTGAGGCATGGCCACACTCAAAAAAACCACCAAGGGGACCCTTGTTCCTGGAGAAGGACAGGACACACCCAGGGGCGTAACTAGGTTTTCAGCGCCCCCCCGCCGGATGTTTTTTCGGCGCCCCCCCCCCCCCCCCGCCGCCGGCCGCCCGCCACCCGCCACCCGCCACCCCCCCACCTAACCTGACCCCCCTTCTCACACTTACCTGTCCCCGCAGTCTGCATCTCGCCCGGCTCTCTGCCGGGACCTGCCTGACGTCACGGTCCCGGCCGGCTCCTGCAATGAAAACTGACTCTTAGAAAATGGCTGCCCCCATACTGCAGACAGAAAACTGTCTGCAGTATGGGGGCAGCCATTTTATAATAGTCAGTTTTCATTGCAGCAGGAGCCGGCCGGGACCGTGACGTCAGGCAGGTCCCGGCAGAGAGCCGGGCGAGACGAAGACCACAGGTAACTATACCTCCGCAGCCCCCCCGGCGGCGCCCCCAATTTCTCTGCGCCACCGCGGGGGCTGCGGAGGTATAGTTACGCCACTGGACACACCTCATGGTCGCCCTGCAGTGATATGTTGCAACTAATGTTGATGTTGGATACACATATGTGGTTGTTGTGATTGTTTATGTGTAGAAATGTGTAGGTAAACATTAGACACATTATTTACTTACGGCTACTTGAGCCATCCTGGTCGCCGCTGGTTGGCTGTGCGGTGGTTGGGGGGGTCAGGAGCAAGGGGGATGGGATGGGAATTTGGATAGAGGTAGTGGGTGGGTACTTGTGGAGTATCACGGCTCCCATCGTATGGCATCGTATGCCATATGTAGTGGCATACGATGGCATACGATGCGATGCAATGTTTTACCGATTTTTGAGCATTTTTGCTCAAAAATCGTATGCCATCGCATGGCATCGTATGCCATATGTAGTGGCATACGATGTCATACGATGCAATACGATGTTTTACCGATTTTTGAGCAAAAATTGTCAAAAATCGGTAAAACATCGGATAACATCGTATGCCATATGTAGTGGCATACGATGTCATACGATGCGATACGATGTTTTACCGATTTTTGAGCAAAAATGGTCAAAAATCGGTAAAACATCGGATAACATCGTATGCCATATGTAGTGGCATACGATGTCATATGATGCGATACGATGTTTTACCGATTTTTGAGCAAAAATTGTGAAAAATCGGTAAAACATCGCATGGCATCGTATGCCATCGATGCGATACGATTTTTTACCGATTTTTGAGCCATTTTAGCTCAAAAATCGTATGCGATCGCATCGGATGCCATACGATGGCATCCGATGCGATGCGATGGCACCCGATTTTGCACTGAAATGCATCAGAATGCATTAAAATGTGTATTAAAGTAGTGAAATGCCCCCAAATGCCATTTTTCATAGTGCACCACCCCCACTATCAACGTCAACCCGAAGCGTGGCGAGCGCAGCGAGCCCGCGAGGGGAGGCGGTACGCGTCCTACGACCTTTTCATACCCCTACTATCCACGTCGGCGTGGAGTTGAGAATAGAATAGTGTGGCGAGCGCAGCGAGCCACCGGGCCCGAAGCGTGGCGAGCGCACGCGGATACCTGTAAAGCCCGCGAGGAGACGCGTATAGCTGTGAAGGTATCCGCGGGGCTCGCTGCGCTCGCCACGCTTCGGGCTCGGTGGCTCGCTGCGCTCGCCACACTATTCTATTCTCAACTCCACGCCGACGTGGATAGTGGGGGTATGAAAAGGTCGTAGGACGCGTACCGCCGCCCTTCGTGGGCTCACTGCGCTCGCCACGCTTCGGGTTGACGTTGATAGTGGGGGTGGTGCACTATGAAAAATGGCATTTGGGGGCATTTCACTACTTTAATACACATTTTAATGCATTCTGATGCATTTCAGTGCAAAATCGGGTGCCATCGCATCGCATCGGATGCCATCGTATGGCATCCGATGCGATCGCATACGATTTTTGAGCTAAAATGGCTCAAAAATCGGTAAAACATCGTATCGCATCGATGGCATACGATGCCATGCGATGTTTTACCGATTTTTCACAATTTTTGCTCAAAAATCGGTAAAACTTCGTATCGCATCATATGACATCGTATGCCACTACATATGGCATATGATGTTATGCGATGGCATACGATTTTTGAGCTAAAATAGGCAAAAATCGGTAAAACATCGCATCGTATCGTATGCCATCGTATGACATCGATGCGATGCGATGCGATTTTTAGCATACGATCTGCATACGATGCAGGTCGTGGGAGCCGTGATACTCCACAAGTACCAGTGGGTGTGAGTGTGAGTGGGGATTGGAGAGGTTTGGGGGTGGGTGGTGGAGAGGTGTAGGGGGGTTGGAAATGGGGTGGGGAGGGGGTGGGGGTAGGGGTGGGGGTAGGGGTGTGGGTGGGGGTGTGGGTGGGGGTAGGGGAGGGGGTTGGGGAGGGGGTGGGGGTGGGGGGAGGGGAGGGGGTTGGGGAGGGGGTGGTGGTGGGGGTTGGGGATGGGGAAATTGTGTGGGCCCAAGCTTGAGCCATTGTCTCGGCCTCCTCTTCCTCCTCCTCCTCTTCCTCCTCTTCCTCCTCCTCTTCTTCCTCCTCCTCCTCCTCTTCCTCCTCCTCTTCCTCCTTCTCCTCTTCCTCCTCCTCTTCTTCCTCCTTCTCCTCTTCCTCCTCCTCTTCCTCCTTCTCCTCTTCCTCCTCCTCTTCTTCCTCCTCCTCCTCTTCCTCCTCCTCTTCCTCCTTCTCCTCTTCCTCCTCCTCTTCTTCCTCCTCCTCCTCTTCCTCCTCCAGGGCTGCCTGCTCCTGGGCTGCCTGGTCCCGGGCTGCCTGCTCCCGGGCTTCCATGCGTGCCCTTGCCCGTGCTGAAATGTTCATGTTGATGACATCGAAATCGAAGATTGGGTTGCATAAAAAAGGGGGAAAGAATAATTCACATTAGTCATGCTCATAACCTTCCAAATTATCATTGCTGTTATATTTCAGACATTTATCATGCAAACTAATTGATATGCTACACCCAAAAACTGAGCAACTACTTAACCCCCCCCCCTATACACCCCCTATACACCCCCTATACACCCCATATACCCCCCATATACCCCCCATATACACCCCCTATACACCCCATATCCCCCCCATATACCCCCATATACACCCCCTATACACCCCATATACCCCCCATATACCCCCATATACACCCCATATCCCCCCCATATACCCCCCCTATACACCCCCTATACACCCCATATACCCCCCATATACCCCCATATACACCCCATATCCCCCCATATACACCCCCTATACACCCCCTATACACCCCATATACCCCCCATATACCCCCATATACACCCCATATCCCCCCCATATACCCCCCATATACCCCGATATACACCCCCTATACACCTCCTATACACCCCCTATACCCCCCATATACACCCCATATACCCCCCATATACCCCCATATACACCCCCTATACATCCCATATACCCCCATATACCCCCCATATACACCCCATATACCCCCCATATACCCCCATATACACCCCCTATACACCCCCTATACACCCCATATACACCCCATATACCCCCCATATACCCCCATATACACCCCCATATACACCCCCATACTCAGGAACATATTTATAAAAAGTACACAAAACATTGCTAAAAAACGCTGACATACTAGTAATCAAAACTTACATCGGGCAATATGGCGGCGAAGGCTGCTGAGAAAAACCGGCTGCCGCCGGCGCAGGTCTGACCAGCGCCGCTCAACCTGCCCCAGGCTTCTGCGGACGCCGGTCGTCGAGAAGATCAGGCGGCGGGCAGCAGTATACGCCCACCGCTTGTCCGCATTGCTAACATATGGGCCCCTGGGCCCCAGGTGACGGTCCATAACGTCGACCAGGGCCAACAGCTCAGGGGTGGAAAAGGGCCTAGCTCGATTACTAGTCATAGTGGCAATGGCGCAGTTATTAATTGCAGGTACATATATCACTTTTGGTGCTTGCTGATTGGTCGAAAAAATTGTTTGTTTGGTATTAACTTTATTAATCCCTCTTACATTAACAAACTGGATGCGAATAGAAACTTACGCGGACCGTTCCGATATACACACACCACAACCAACAGCATGCATTCAATGTAGAGATGAACTGTATATACAGTGTGCGGAAAATAATACACGCAACCCTCTACTTATAACCACGCTGCTTAAAGGGGGCACGATACACCGATTTCCATGGAGAGGAGTACTGTATTTACAGTCTGCGGAAAATAATACATGCAACCCTCTACTTATAACTACGCTGCTTAAAGGGCCACAATGCGACATGTTGCTGTATGACAATTTCATACACATTACATATGTAAGGAAAACATTGTAACGTGATGTTTTGAAATGTGACTCACAAAGCATACACGAACTCCAACAGATACCAGCTGACAACACTCATCATTGGAATGACAGGTGCACACATTTCACGATGTAGCCCACAATGCTCCACAACCTGTGTATGTGCATATACAGGTGATTGATCAGGTGCGTTGAGACCTGCGTAATGTAAGCGGGAATTATCGGCGGGAAATATCGGCGTAAATTTGCATCTACATTGCGTGGAAAAATATACGCCCCCTTGTTCATGGCGGGAGATTAACATATAAATATTCAGTCAGATGCAGCCCACAATTGCTGCAAACATGTCTGACTCAGACGATTCCGCAGCTGAGGACGCTCTGCAGAGAGCTACAGCACAATCCCTGCTTGATGCACTGAACAAGAGGGAACAGGAGCGGAGAAGGAGGGCCCAAGAGAGGAGTAGCCTGCAAGATCAAGCGGGCCCCTCAGTAACAGGCCCTGTTGAACCTCCACCAGCTCCACAAGGGCCAAGCAACCAGCCAGAACAAGAGGTTGCATCTCTCCAAACAGGTGTGACCCAGCAGGTGCATGGTGAGAGAACTGGGGCCACCAGAAAACGTGCTGCAACATCTAGGGTGAGGACTGAGCAGGATACCACCACCAGAAAGAGAAACCCTGCATTTGTAGAGGCCGAAATGCGAATTCTAGTGCCCAGGGCACGCGAATGGATTGAATTGGCAACCAGGAAGCCTAGTGCCAGTGCAAGGAGAAACCTTTGGGAAAAGATCACAGATGAAGTGAACCAGGTGGCACCAGTGGTCAGAAATTGGGACGCGGTGAAGAAAAGGTTAGTGTGTTTGTCAGGGCAATTTTTCAGCAGTCTCCAGCAGGAACTGAGGCCCTTATTCTAGTTCACTCTTTCTGCCCAAATATTTCTTAGATGGACAAAACCATGTGCACTGCAGGTGAGGCAGGTGTTACTTGTGCAGAGATAATCAGATTTGGGTGGGGTTTTACACCTGCCTCACCTGCAGTGCACATGGTTTTGTCCATCAAAGAAATATTTGGGCAGAAAGAGTGAACTAGAATAAGGGCCTCAGTTCCTGCTGGAGACTGCTGAGAAATTGCCCTGGTCTTTGTCCCCCTGATGTCATATGTGTGTACATATGTTACATGTATGTTTTGAGACTAATAGAAAGGTGTGTTTGTAGATAGTGCTACACTTCAATGTCACATGTGAACACAACCATGTCTAATAACCCACATTGCTATATGAAACATGCACCATTGGTGTGATGTGAGGTTATGGGCACAGTTCTGCTCATGTGAAGTATGTGATGGGACAAGAGAAAGTGTGTTTTTGAAAGAGTTGTTGTAACATGTTCCATATGATGCTACTGAAACAAGAATGACCAAACTGTGCACATGTAGCTGGTGAGAAACTACACATCCCAGTATGCCATTCCATAGTTAAATTACTCCATAATAACCACATTGTCAAGCTATGGTGGAATGTGTAGTTTCACACCAGGTGGAGGTGCCTAATTTGGCCATGGATGATGTCATTTCTGCATAGTGATGTATGTATGTGCATTTAGTGGCCTAATGAATGAGATGAGACACTGAAATGCCTCCTAATTTAGACATGAATGTGTGTGTGGGACACATATGGCAAAAAAACATAAGAGCACCCACACTAGGAAATGTCACGTAGCTAGGGGTACCACATAGTCCCTTTAATTCCGGACACATATTAATTACACAGGTTCTGTGGCTGGCTGACTTCAAGACTCCACTTCACCTAATTTTAAACTGCCACAGAACCTGTGTAATTAACATGTGTCCGGAATTTAAGGGACTAGGTGGTAACCCTACACGTAGCACAGTGGTGCACATATCTCATGGTGATATTTGTATTTTTAAACTTGTAGGTGGACTGACTTCAAAAGTACACTGAAGAGGAAGATGACTGACCGGTACAACCACAGCATGTCCACCGGGAGAGGTCCTATGCCTGACCATTTGGAGTATACCCCCCTGGAGCAGGACTCCTTGGACGTGATTGATGTGGGGGAGATCAGGGGGATCTCCAATATGGACAGTGAGCTCCCGGCGGAGGTCTTTGATGCTGCTTTTGATGGTAAGTCACAGTAATGCATTGTATTTAGAAAGATATTTTTTATTGCGTATGTGATGGTGACATTGTTTTCAATTCTTATCCTAGCAGAAGCAGAAACCCAGGATGTACCGGCAGCATCTTCCTCTGCAGAGCCACAGGTGGAGCAAGTGGTCCAGCCTCCACCAAGACGTCGCCCCCAGCCACAGCCACAGGAGACATGGGATGAGAGCCTGTTGGTGACGCTGGAGAGGATCGAGCAGCAAGGGGTGGATGCTGCGATCCGTCAGCAGCAGGTGGCGGATTTTCTGGCGGAGTGGAAGGCCACAAACAAGCTGCAGGTTGAGGGCTTGAACCGCATTAATGAAACTCTGGCGGCTGGCATAGTAAGCATTGGCCAACACCTCAGCCGCCAGAATGAACTTCTTGCGGAGCAGCTGTCCACCGCCAGGTCCCTAAGGGACAATCCCCCATCTGCTGCCCCACCCCAAGCTGCTCCCCAACCTTCCACGTCTGCTGACCCTCCTGTGTCGACTAGGGGAAGACGCCGAAAGCCAGCTGACCCAAAGGCCCCTGTCCCCAAGGCCCCATCTAAAAGGGGCAAAAAAGGGCCCAAATGAGACCTGGTTCACTTCCTCTGTGGTTGGAGCCCAAAGGTTTAAATTGCACTGGACATCCGCTTCCTGAGTTGGCCATCGATCCATTTGCGTGCCATGGGCATGAAAGTTCGTATTTTGACCTCTACAAATGCAGGATATTTTTTTTTGGTGGTGTGTATCTTGCTTAGTATTCACCCTGGTTGTTGCAGTACGTATTCTGGTGTCCCCATTTCTTTCACCATTGCATTTGCAGGGTAACACATGTTTGGAGATATGCAACCTCTTGTTCTGGCAGTTTTTTTATTTTTGTGTCTATTTTATTTGTTTATTTGATTTCTTACATTAAAGTGTGAAATAAGCTGTGATGCTGAACAGCAAATAAATTTCTTTTCCCAATTAAATCAAAATTGTGGTCTGTGTAATTTCTTGTGTGAAACAAATACTAGATTTATGTGTACTTACTGACCAGGGTATTTTTGAACATTTGATGAAGTGTGGTAGAAGTTTCCCATGTGTAACCCTCTCCATGGCCATTACCATGTTCCTATCCAACTTTTCCCAGCTAATTAGTTTGTGTCAGCACATGTGCAGAGCAACTTCATAGGTGAGAAAGCAGTTTGTGTGCAGGTGAGGTAGCTCCTACAGTAGTAGGTAAAAGCAGGTCCAGAACAATGCTTTCCTCATGGAGTGGGTGAGGCAGACAAACAAGGGTGAAAAGGTACATTTGTGTAGGAATGCATATGTGTCCTCCCTAAAAAAAGATGTGTGAATGGGCCAAACATGATAAAATAGCTTGTGAACAAACATGCATAACTTTTTAAATATATATGATTTGACAGTGTCATAAGCAGATGTAGGAATCCTTTGTTAGAGAGATGTGAGTGCAATAATCTGATTGGTGGCATCTTACATCCAGAGTGTAGTCAAATCCAATTCATAGCAGATAAGATAGTGGTACAGTTCAGTATTTTGGGTACTATACAAAGATTGTGTGCAAAATAGTGGTCATGGCCTTCAAACATTGCTGAAACATCCTTTGTAGGTGTTAGATGTGGTTTATGTTATTGTATCCTAAATAGAAAACCTATGTTTGTATTAGAGTGAACACGTTGACACATGTCGACTTGTGTAGATTGAGTGTGCTACTGTGTAAAGTCTATGAAAGCACGTAGTGAATGTGTCTAACTGTTTAGCAAATCCCTACCTTAGCGTATATAAGCAGGTCTTAAAAAGATTCTTACCTTAAATTAAACAAACGTTTAAATGTGGAGAAGTATAGAAAGAGAAGCTTCCAATGTGTTTGCGTGCTGTGTGTGTGGCTTGCAGGTAGTGAAATCATGGTTTGGACTTAATAGACTGCAGCATTGCTTATTACATTCAGGTGTATGTGTTTGAGTAGTAATCAGCGTTAATTAGCAATCCCAGGCGCACGCTGGCATGCGGTATCTGTAGGGGTGGTCTGAGCTGGCGGTTGCCGGGCGCCTGTCTGGTGTCCGAAATGAACGGTGCTTTAGTCGATCGTGCGGTAGTAGCACCGCTCATTTTTGGTGCACACCCCCGTGTACGCCCATATTTACGCCCATTTTCCCTCATTATTTCGGCCGCTCCCATCAACACGCCCCTATGCCGCCCCCATTACCCGTACACTCGCGTACAGGTTTTTTCGCACGTTGAGACCCCGGCCGTAAGCGTTGTGGAGTGTTCGCGCCGGCGCATTAGCGTATCTGCACATGCGCAGATCATGAAAAACACCGGGACGTACACGTACGGCCCGGCCGCTCCAACCAGAATAAGGCCCAAAGTGTATTGTATGGGATCTTAATGCACAGGAAGCTACCGGGCGGTTCAAAGGGGATCGCATGTGACTTCTCCCCTCAGTAGTGTATGGGGACCTTTAGACGCACTTTGGCTATACTGTTATGCGGGGTACACACCAGGACGACCCGCTCACGATGCACATCGTGAGCGGGTTGTCAGTGTTTCTTCCGACCCGCTCACGATGACGCGGGGGGCACGACCCGCTCACAATGTGCACCGTGAGCGGGTCCGATCCGATGGCGACCCACACCCGGGAGTATGGACGTTTCCAGATCCTACCTGCTGCAGGTAGGATCTTAATAACGACCGACCGACCCGCAGGACCGCGCATCGGATCGGTATCGGACCACACCTGGACAAAAAAGGGCCCAATCACCATACAATCTACATCCAATTGGTCGGAATTGGATCTAGATTGATGGGATCGGACCCTTGTCGTCCCGGTGTGTACCCAGCATTAGTGTAATACCCATATTCATCATCCATATACAGGAGGTGTAAAATAATACATCAGAGATCCTGTATAATTAATATCACATGAATAAATTAGACCAAGTTGTACATTACATAAGACATGATGTAACAACTGTACCTTTGTGTGTTTGGCTTAAGGTTTCCGAGCACTGGGTGATTTACCTGCAGTTTGGGTTCTTTTCCTGTGATTGCAGCAATCAATCAAGGAAAAGAACCAAATTGGAGGTGAGTGACAGCAGGTGCAATGCAATGCGCATTGCACCGGCCCTTCGAGTCACCCCTGCTGCAGAAGCAATCTCTTGGATTGCTTCTGAGCTGGGCCGGCTTGACTGGGATCGCATGCCATATATAGCTCAAGGCATGCGTATGGCGGCCTTTAAGTTGCACTTCAAACTGTCCTCACTCTAATGGTGCCCACAAATGGTGCAATTCTCCGATGCGTTTTGAACTTTTTAATTCAAAACGCATCACGTGTAGTTCATATTGCATCATGTTGATTTTGGTTTGCGATGCACGCTCCCGCGTAGCTCAAATCGCAAGTCAAAAATGTATGTGCATCACATCTAGTTCAACTTGCACACTGTTGTAGCGTATCACATTTGTTTTGAACTAGATGCAATGCCATAATAAACTTATTCAGGCTGATTCCTGTGTGTTGCTCACATAATATACTTTGGAAGTGCATACACAGACATGTATGTAGTGCCTGTGGAATAATTTGAGAAGTGGCGCAGTCTGCCAGTGGGTATGGGTAAAAACCGGACCACGACAAAACCCCCGGACCAGGCATCAAACTCTGCATTTTGGAGCTTGTAGTGTCCGGTCCGGGCGGTGTCCTGTCTGGGGGGGAGGGGGGGGGCTGCCTGTGACACCTGTCACCAGGTAGAGGAGATGGGGTGGTGATAGCTATCACAGGGACCCCCCGGACAAGACACCCCCTGAACAGGACACCCCCTGGACCGGACCTTACAAACTCCGGACTACAGATTTTGATGTCCTGTCCGGCGGTCCGGAGTCTAGTCCGGGTCCGGTTTTTACATAGTCCCGTCTGCCAGTCGCTTCACCAACCACCACCCACTGGAAAACTCCTGATGATGGGTTATCCTCTGCAGGAAATATGCTTAGCAGCTACCTGTGTATTACACCTACTGTATTTGCCATACTCTGGGATCCTATTAGGCTCATACAGTGTGCAGTAGTGAGTAAAGTTTGCAGCAGCTGCTACCCACTATGATATAAATGGAGCATCAGGCACCATAGATTACCTTGCTGTGTCATAAGGTATACATTATTTAGTTTTGCAGTATGACAGACATGCCACCCGTGCTACTGTCCCTCCAGCCCAAGGGTTTTCCTATCCCCCACAGTGCAGGAAACAGAAAATAGCGCACACAGTGAGTGATGAATTCTGCACTTGTCCTTTTAAGAAGCTTTGATACATCTCTCCCTAAGCGTGACAGGCAGGTTCAGTCACTGAGACAGTGAAGCAAATATAAGAGAATAGCTCTTCCTGCTGCTCCCTCCCCTGTGCACACAGAACCAAGGGAAGGTCAAAAGTTGACTCTGTGCCCTGTCCTCTGCCTCTCTCCCTCCTTTGCAAGATCCGCTCCCTTTGCGCTGTAGCTCGAACTCTAGTCCTGGTTTTGCACCTGGTCCCTGGGGCCGCCTCACTCACGGCCTCTTGCTGCTGTTTACTGATCTCTTGTCCTGATATCACTCCGCTGGCATGAAGGAGGAGGAAGCACTGAGAAGAGAGGAGGAGTGCACTTGATCATTGTGATGGTGGCAGGAGGAGCAAAGGCAGCAGAAGCATTAGCAGCAAGCCCTGCTCTATCAGCTCCCTTCACCAGCCTCCACTGCTCTACTTTCTGCAACTGCTCTGGCTATTGAGCTGTGTGTTCTCTCCCCCCCATCCCTCCGCCTCCTCCTCTCTCCCTGAGGATTTATTACTTATGTAGAAATATATACTCATTGTATTGGTTCTTCTGTACAATCTCCTGTTTATTTTTTGCCCTCTTTTTATTTTTAATGTGCAAGAGATCCACAAAAAAGTACTTTTGGACGCTTTTGCTGCACACACAAGTAAACTTTTTTCCTCTGCTCTCTGGAAAGGGGAATCCAATAGGAGCCAGAGTGTGTATGTGTGTTAATGCTGTGACTGAGAGGAGGAGTGTGTGCATGTGTGAGTGTTGTGTATACCTAGGCATGTCTTCTAGTACACGACTGTGGTCAGAAAGAAGTGTGTAAGTGACAGTAGTGTGTAAGCACCCATTGCTTGGACCTCCCGCTCCTTCCTGGGGATTGCTCAGAAACATTGGATTATAGACAGAAGACGAGAGCTCATCTGCTGCTGCTGCTGCTTTCCTTCCGAACTCCTGATCTTCTTATGATATATTTATTTTTATATATTTTTTTCCCTTGCATTTTTTGTATGTGTGATCAGATGAGAGAGCCCCCTGCCTCTCCTCTCTGGGGGCTGTGCAAAGAGGTGATGCATTGACCTGGGTATACAACTCTGGACCACTGGGTGCTATCCATGCTGGGTCTGCGCCCCAACCTGGCTCCTGATCCTGTGTAACCACCACCCACTTGGAGGAGCCCCTACAAACAAAAAAAAGTAGAGGGGGCTGTAAGACACGGGGACAGTTTGGGGGCCACTACAAACTTATTTTCCAAAATAGTGTGCCCGGGGACTGACATGGGGGATTTCGCAGCCCCCGCTGCCTCCAGCAACGGCAGCAGTCTGTGCATCAGCAATGCCCTGGGCAGCAGCATCGCTGGGGCTGGCACCGGCATTGGGGTTGGTAGTCACAGTGGTAATAATACCCCTCCCAGCGCTGCTGCCCCCAATGCGCCGAACAATAGCAGCAGCAGCAGCGTGAGCATTCCAAAGCACAGCACGGTGGTGGAGCGGCTCCGGCAGAGGATAGAGGGCTGCAGGAGGCACCATGTCAGCTGTGAGAGCAGGTACCAGCAAGCGCAGGCAGAGCAACTGGAAATGGAGAGAAGGGACACGGTGAGTCTGTATCAGAGGACACTGGAGCAAAGGGCCAAGAAGTCAGGCACCAGCCAAGGGGGAGCAGCTTCTGCAGGATCTACCACCACTGCTGCTTCTGGTGGTGGTGCCGGAGTCAGCAAGCAGCAGCAGCACCACCACCATCCCCACCACCCCCAGCACAAGCAGCAGCATGAGGCAGCAGCAGAGGCACCGGCCAGCGGCACAGCTGAGCACAGGAACCACACTCTAATCATGGTAAGAGGGGGAGCTACTAGTGGGCACTATAGCTGCTGCTGCTGCTGGAGTCTCATTGCTTGGCATGAGGGGGGAAGTAGGTGGAGGGAGGGGGTTATCCCGTGTGTTTGCTGCTTTCAGAGCGGGGTTAGGGGTGGAGCTAACAGAAATGGGCAATGCCTCTAAAGTTTTGAACACTTTAATTCAGTAGGAAGTTGAGTAAAGGGCTGTAGAAGCTTACCTGTGCCATGGCAGCTGCTATTATTGCATTATCATTGCTTCCTTGTGTTAGCTGATGGGCATAAGAGTTTAGGGGATCTGGTGAAATGAGGAATGGCGATTAACTGATGCTGATTTATTATGTACATGTGCACGAATAATGAATATTACATTTACTGTATTGTTGGCTAGCTATGAATCTAGTATATTGCAATTTTAGGCTTTATGGAGGTTCTGGCAAGACTGTCTGTCTTATTGAGGTTACATGAGTGTATTCCGGTCCCTGATACGTTACTGATAATGTAGTTATTGACAGGAGGCAGCTTGAGTCGTGATCCCTCTGTGTTATCTCATAAGTGGCTTAGCCCCCTGAGTGCACCAGTGCCGTGCAGGCTGATCATGTAACAAAGGACAGCAACATTCCAAGTCCTGATTGTGTGGGGTATGTGCTGTCTGTCTCACATTAACCCCTACACCAGAGGTTCCCAATCTTTTTTGATTCAGGGCACCCTAGAGAACCAGAATTTTTTTCACGGCACCCCTAGGTCCAAAAAAAATGAATTAGATTGGGTTTATATGCGATTCTTAGTGGCAGTTATGTGGTAAAGGGCAGGATTTGCTTCTGTTTGTACACATTCTATGATTGCCAGCCACCAGCACTGGTCTTGCTCATAAATAATTAACCATTAATAATTTGAGTTGGTCCTGGACCACCAAGCCGCGGCACCCCTGCATGTGTCCCGAGGCACCCCAGGGAGCCACGGCACACAGTTTGGGAACCACTGCCCTACACAAATCCTGTGTTGGATTGGTGAATACATTACCAGTATGAGACCTGCACTCACTGACTGAGAGATCTGCCCAGGTTAACCCTCTCTGTGCTGTGTACTTCTGCATTTTCACTTTCCAAACCCAACTGTATAAGCCAGATAAGACATCTTGCCATGATACAGTATGCCTCTAACATAAGTGTCACCAGTTGGCAATGCTTGATGGGCATTTCTCTTAGTCATACATTTTTATGCCAGCATTGCCATACTGAGGTCTTTTGTGAATGAAAAGTTGATATGCATGTATAACTCAGAATACTGTGAAGTATCTACGTTTCCAGACCTTTGGGAGATTAGTACATCATAATGTGTTTCTAGAATTATATTTAAAAGCAGCAGAATTTATTATTATCAAATGTCTGGAAGAATAATATTGTCAATGTGCAGTAACTCAGCCTAAAGGGTTGCACTGTTAAAATGAGGACTTGTGGCAATGATAACTAATATTTACTGACAGTAATTTATATAGTGCAAATATGTAACAAAGCTCTTTACAGAGACTATTTCAGTCATTCACATGAGTCTGCTTCAGTGGAGCTTACAATCTATATTATGCATTGTAAGTGACATTTAGGATCGGTTACAAAGGTAACTAAATGGTCATTGGAGGATTCATTTGTAATGAATACATGTATTGTTTGAGGTGTATTTACATTTTTGTATTTATTGTTTCACAAATAAGACCAGCTTGCAGCATTGCCTATTTGTTTCCAGTCCATTTAAAAGGATGCATCATTACAAGCATTGTCTGAGGGGAGGAAAGCAGCGTGATAAATGTAGACAACTGGATTTTTGTGGTTAAATACAGTCATAAGCCAGGGAGGAGCACCAGGCTGGGGGTGGGGAACAAGTGTAAAGTGTACATCTTTTGCTTCAGTAATCAGGACACTGTCAGAGCTAAGGCTGCTCTCTTCTGAGTGGCAAAGTGTGTGTGTCTCTGTGTGTTGTGGGGGAGGGTTGTTTGCACAGTAGTGGCTATTTTCCCTCACTCCCTCCACCTTGACTCTGATGCTGTTAGACTGGTTAGATATCTTACAGGAAGCAACCCCCCTCCCTTTATTTGGTTTCTCCTGCATTAAGACAGAATCTTCCCTCACATAATGCTGTAAAAAGAGAAGATCATGTCTCCTCAATACCCCCAGAGAGAGGGGAGGGCAGAGTTTAATTCCTTTAAACACATATGCTTTATTTAGTGTTATGCAGAGAGCAGGTTATTTATATACCGTATATAGTATAGTATACAGTATAGTAAAGGAGACGCTGTGGTATGAAATATATAGATAGATGTAGATGTAAACATTGATGCATTGTTTTGTGTTTTTTTATGGGTATATTTGTTGCTTGCTATATTTGATACAGCAGTAATAGTAAATGTAAAATCACCCATGTTTTGCAGTAAATATTATTGCCTTTTTAAATATGGCAGAGAGAAGTTTTTAAATCCATAGCTTTATACATTTACCCATGAGTATGTATTTGGGGGGGTATTTATCAAAGCTTGGGGAGAGATACAATTGTGAGTAAGCTAATAATACCGCTTTTATACTGCAGTCTGAAAGGGCCACCCGGGTCGAGCAACCCATGAGTGCAGGGTTGAACACGGCTATGACCCGTGTCAGGTGCAGTGTGAAGGGGTAATGACCTGGGTTCCATTCATAGTATGGAGAAGGCAGTGATGTCAGCTCCATGCGCTGCCTCCTTCCCCGATGATGCCCTACCTCCATGTGATGTCACTGACCCGACAATAAGCCGGGTCGGACGTGGAGCTTTCGGACCGCAAATGCCAGGTCGCTCCTGGGATGGACCCGTTATGTCCAGCATTTGCGATCTGAAAGCAGTATCAGCTGCGCCTTACATTTTAAAGCCTGTTTTGGAAAAATTACAGGTAGGAGCTGATTGGTCCGTACTTTATTCCTCTCTATGCCTTGATAAATACTTGCATAAACCACACAGAAATAGTGTTTCATATGATAGCTATGATTATTCAAAATATATCAAAGTCATTATTTATCATAGCATGGACTGATTTCAGATTCTCGTTCTAATAAGGAAATATAGAATTTGATATTTTTTTTTCTCAATTAGAACACGGTTTGGTTGTATAGCAGCTGTTTTCGGTACGTCATGTGAAAGAGGGAAATCAATCTTTAGACTATCAGGTTCTGGAAATACAGTATGTGGCTTATACCAGGGGTTCCCAAACTTTTTGGAATCATGGCACCCCGAAGCATCAGAATTATTTTGTGGCACCCCTAGGCTACAGGTTTCTCATTGAGAAAGTCGGAAACAAATATTAAGTTAAATATATTGTGTTTATATCTCATCCTTAGGATCAGTAATGTGGTAATAGACAGTATTCACTTCTGTTTGTGCACAATTTGACTATAATGTTAGACATAAATAACTTGAATTGATCCTGGACCACCAACCCAGGGCACCCCTGCAAGTCCTCCAAGGCACCCCAGGGTGCCACGGCACACAGTTTGGGAACCCCTGGCTTATACACAAGTTCTGCATAATACTGCATGTAGTATGGATAGTGCTATGAAAAGGCCCCCATACATTAGGCCGACTTGTACTAAGGACAAGTCGGACCCAATTCTCCTCAGAGCCACCCGGCAGCTCTCCGGGAAGCTCACATACAATTTAGGACTTGATGTGCCATTTATCACATGTAAAAAAAGTTAACACTGGACAGCTTGTACAAAATAAGTGTGTAATGGATTTTTGTGTCACAATTAATGGATTAACAAAAGACATCATAGTTTATCTTAAAAAAATCTAACTGTAGAGAATTAACTCTGTGGTAAAAAGCCAGCAAAAAAGTTAAACATTTGCCCCAAAAAAGATTATTTCAATTTAGAATTGCACATTTTTGTATTGAAGTACTTGTGTTAAGCCGTAACCACAAGAATAGGAGTAAAACTTTAGGGTTCTGCGCCAGAGGTCGCTACAGAAATCAGTATGGAAGGACAATCCCAAAATCCTTCAAATTTGACAATAGTAGAAAGAGAGGATATACCAATTCCAAACAGCGCCCAAAAAAAGCCCAGGGTGAGTGGGTCTAGTACACAGTGCAATAGGGGAAATCAAAAAATACTTCCATATAAATGGTGTTCCACCTGCATCCAGTCAAATTCCTCTGATGGGTGAAATATTCCAGTACATGTAAACAGAAGAGGGCTTATAATAGTGAAGCCTGATTTATTAACATGTACACAAAAAAATCATAAAACACACAATACAATGCATATACAATCATAAAATCCAGACAAGTGGGGGACAAGGTACTAATTACCAAGAGGTGGATCAGAACTGGGTATTAATCAGTTCAAAAGCGTGTAGTCTAGATAATCACCAGTCCGGTCCCGGGTAACAGGGCTGGGGGTCAGACACTTCCTCTGGTGGTTCCTTACGTCCTCCTCCGTCTGGGGTGCTGCCAACAGTACTCCGCCAACGCGTTTCGACCCTTGAACCAGCGGGTCTTTCTCAAGGCTTTTACACAAGCCTTGAGAAAGACCCGCTGGTTCAAGGGTCGAAACGCCTTGGCGGAGTACTGTTGGCAGCACCCCAGACGGAGGAGGACGTAAGGAACCACCAGAGGAAGTGTCTGACCCCCAGCCCTGTTACCCGGGACCGGACTGGTGATTATCTAGACTACACGCTTTTGAACTGATTAATACTCAGTTCTGATCCACCTCTTGGTAATTAGTACCTTGTCCCCCACTTGTCTGGATTTTATGATTGTATATGCATTGTATTGTGTGTTTTATGATTTTTTTGTGTACATGTTAATAAATCAGGCTTCACTATTATAAGCCCTCTTCTGTTTACATGTACTGGAATATTTCACCCATCAGAGGAATTTGACTGGATGCAGGTGGAACACCATTTATATGGAAGTATTTTTTGATTTCCCCTATAGCACTGTGTACTAGACCCACTCACCCTGGGCTTTTTTTGGGCGCTGTTTGGAATTGGTATATCCTCTCTTTCTACTTGTGTTAAGCCGTGTACACACAGCTGCAATAGGGGCTGAAATAGCTGGGAATATGGTCGCTGGCGACCATATTGCCAGTGATGGCAATATTGTCGGGGCTCCCGTTTTCAGCCCCGGTCTAATCGCTGGTCGCAGGAGCTTGCTCCTTGCACCGCCGCCAGAGGTTCCCTTTCATCAGCGACCATCTCTGGTCGCTGATGAAAAGGAGACACTGAGCATTATATTGCTCAGCAATATATTGCTGAGCAATATATCTCCCCCGTGTGTACGCACCTTTAAGGTCAATACACACTGGGCGTTTTTGCCCAGTGTGTATGGATAACGATGATGGGGAAAATTGATGGAATAAAAAACGCTCAGCGTATATACACTTTTTGCCCATTTTAGCGATTTTCCCAAGGGGGGGGGGGGGGAACACACGACTTTTCATAGCAGGACGTCCACTCTGTCGCTCATCTGCTGGTAATACAGATGAGCGGCCGGCCAGCGATGATGCGGAAGCGCGTATCAGCGCTCACATCTCATCGATGAACCTGTAAACACTGGGTGGTTTAGAGTAGACGAGTAAACTGAGCTGCTTTCAGCTCAAAGCTGCCCAGTGTGTATGTTCCTTTAGTTGAGAATATATAAACCGAGTAACTAGATTTTCCCTTTGTAAAGAGAAGGGCCCTTTTGAGGGGATGTCTTAAAACAAAACTTTTAGTGTATTTGCTCAATGTTAATGATCCCCCTGTCATCTGTACATGCAGCTCAATCTGACCATATCTTCAGCGTCACTGAACAATGGGGCAGATGTATTAAGCCTTAACAAGAGATAAATCCAGTGGTGATAAGGAGAGATAAACGCCCAGCCAATCACCTGCTAACTGCCATGTTACAGGCTGTGTTTGAAAAAAGTCAGTAAGGAGCTGATTGGCTGGAAGTTTATCTCTCCTTATCACCCTTGCATTTATCTCTTGTTAAGGCTTAATACATCTGCCCCAATATCGTTAACCAGTATCGTTCAGTGTGTATGCACTATCTTGTTTGATCAGTAACACCCCCAATATAGTTAACTATATTATTACATTACATTGACAAGTCTTGAGTAAACCACAGCTACACAACAACAATGGTAATATATGAACTCGGGATCAGCGGGTTCCTGGGATATGGCCCTAAAATTGCTGGGATTTGAATTCCGGGATTGGAGTTTACAATCACAGGATTTCAGGATTAGACTGCCCCATACGCAGTCTACTGCTGGCCAGTGTCTGAGCACCAGCCTCTGTCCCTGGCTGTGCAGCATGACGTTATGCCAGTGGTCGCGCTGCACAGCCCGCTGGCCACACCGCCGCTCTAATGCTGGGTACACACCAGGACGACTAGGGCCCGATCCCCTCAATCTAGATCCAATTCCGACCAATTGGATGTAGATTGTGTGCTGATTGGGCCCTTTTCGGTCCTGGTGTGGACCGATACCGATCCGATGCGCGGTCCCGCTGGTCGGTCGGTCGTTATTGAGATCCTACCTGCTGCAGGTAGGATCTCAATGACGACCATACAGCCGGGTGCGGGTCGCCATCGGATCGGACCCGCTCACGGTGCACATCGTGAGAGGGTCGTGCCCCCCCGCGTCACCGTGAGCGGGTCGGACGAGACACTGACGACCCGCTCACGATGTGCATCGTGAGCGGGTCGCCCTGGTGTGTACCCTACATTAGCCTCACTGACTCATGGCTTTACCTACTTCCAGCTGCACTACGCTGGCCTCACCGACTCCTGGCCTCACCAACCCCCAGCCACACCACCTTCTGGCTGCAACGGCGTACTGCTCCCCAGGCGGGAGTAGGGAGGCGAATCCCGGGAATTGAAAAAATGCCCAAGGTTTGGCATGCCTACTCTGTTCTAGCAACGGGAACTATACCACCAGTGCTATTGCTTCCAAGCCTTTGTGTCCAGTGATCATTCTTTCAGTTTGAATTTGAATTATGAGCACAAGTGGAGTGGTCTGATGAGTTATCAGATGCATAAGGGGGTATACAATCAGCTGCGATAACCCATTTTCATACAAACAAAAATGCTTCTTTTTTTGCAATTCTCCATAGTGTTTATTATTGCAAATTTCTCTTCACTTACGCTGAACAGGTGATAAATTAGGGAAAATCTCTATTTTTGACTAAAAATGTTGGTGCTTATTTTAGGACCCCTTGGTCACTCCCCATAATTAGACACTTTGAATTGTTTACTTATTTTAATTAGCTAATAATGAGAGCTGCAGCATGGCCCTTTTAACGTGGACCTCCCTCATCCTTAAAGATGCTTGGGAGCACAAACGATGAGATAGTAAAATAATTTCCCTCAAATAGGGCCTACTTGGGCAATATCTTTTACTATCTTGTCTAGTGTGTATGGGGCTTAGGATGATAAAATGTCAAAGTGTCTGCAGGCTCTTTGTTATATGGGTAACGTGACTGGGTGGCATGGCATACTGTAGTTGTTTTTCCCCCATAGCATAAATTCACAAAACTGCTTTTGCATTTAATGAACCTAGGTTTAATTTGTTGCTCAAGAAAGGATGTAGCTAGCCGTCTAATCTCTGACGTATAGCTACATCTTGATTAAACAACTATGAAAAATTATCTGTTTACACACTGGCACATAATCTGACAATAATGTACCCCTAGGAGATACCATAATGCTGTTTTGTTTTGGACATGCAATATTAATATGATCTATCAGAGGTGTACACAGTAGTGAAGTAAATGGGCTCTGGGCAATATGTGAACTATGCACCCACAATGCTCATCTTTGTTTCAAACACCCATCGGAAATTTTTTCCATATCTATTAATTCACACACCAAATATTATAAGTAATTTCAATAAGCACAAAGGGCCAAGGGCCCCATTTATCATTGATCACATTTAACATGCGATCTGGGCGGAATATTACCGCCCAGGATCGCATTGTAAAATGCGTTCATTTCGCCCGAATGTATCACCTGCTGTGCGCAGGGACAGGGCTCCGAAAGCCCGTCCCAGCGATGCGTGGATCCGGAAGCCGAGGCGTCTGCGCATGCGTGGTTACGCGCTGACACCCCCCCCCCCCATCTCCCCCCGCGAATGCCCAAGGGTGCGAAGCCGGGCTGCCCGAAACCTATGGGGGATGCGGCCGGCGGCGCTGCAGGGGGGATTGCAACAGGGATCGGAGATTCCTGCTGTGGTCCCCTATGATACATTAGGTGGATACTTAATATTTGCGGTTAACCCCCGAAAAACGGGTGTTTTGGGGGATTTAGCCGCAAATATTAGTTGATAAATGCGGCCCTGTATAACATAAAAGGGAGGAAACTGGCCCAAAATCTGAGAAATGAGTCAGCCCAATCCTACAGCCCACAAACCTGCCCAACTAGGCAAATGATACAGTAAACAAAAATAGAGGAATACCCAGACTCAATAATACCCCATTCACACCATAAATGTCGGGGTCGCTCCTGGGATTAGGACACGTGTCCATTCCATGAGCAACCCAGGCATTTGTGGTCTGCAAGGCGGGGTGGTGTGACGGCGTGTTGTCGAGGGCCGGGGAGGAGGCTGTGCTGACAGGCCTGCCTCTGCCATACTTTGAACGGGACCTGGGTTGCTTGACTCAGTTACCCCTTCACACCACACCATGTCCCAGGAAGATCCTGGGAGCAACATTGGTAGCCGAGGCATTGTTACCGGGATTTTGGCCGGGGTCCCATTCACACCAGCACTACACCTGGGTTGTTCCTGAGGCCAACCCGGGAAAGAAGGCTGGTGTGATTGGGGTATTATATACAGTATGCATAATGAACAGTCCATAAATAAGGAATTCTGGAGGTTTCCGAAGATATCTATGGAGAATCACCCTTTTGTTTACATTCTCCAAAATAAGGACAGGAACATGTAAAATGAAACAATGTTTTGTAAATATTTGAGAAAAATTTGTAACATGCACGTGTTCAAGAAATGAAAATGTGGGCAAATTACAATTGGGTAAATGTATGAAGATTCGGTATGTGAGAAAACGGTAACTTCACACATTAAGTGTGGCAGTCACAGTTTCTCTGCATGTATCGTGGCATGTTTTTGCAGTAAATGCTGGGTACATATAGAACCATTCCAGTGCCACTGTTATGCAGATGGAGGTGATGTGCCCAAACCATGTGTTCCTCTGACTGATTCATTTTTTACCTTTAACAATATCGCCAGATCTGACTGGCTTTAGTCCACACCTCTGCCTGGACTGTTTCACACGGCGACCATATTGTGGACAATAAAGTTTGATTTAATCTAAGAATTTGATAGAAACAGGGCCACTGGGATAAGGAGACTCATCGGGACATGTGCAGTTCCGAAAAGGACTACCGATAGTGCACGAGCACACATCACCAAGCAGCTGATCACACAAATGCATTCTGATATGTGGACCTACTGTCCCGTGATCCGGTGGGAAAGTGGGTCCACACACATAATGGAAGGGCCCAGATGCACTAGGCTTCAAAAAATTATAAAATGGACAGTGATAAACAGCCAGCCAATCAGCTCCTACCTGTCATATCACAGACTGTGTTTTAAAAATGTCAGGCAGGAGCTGATTGGTTGATTGTTTATCACTCTCCATTTTATCACTTTTTTAAGCCTATTGCATCTGGCCCACAGGATGAACAATTATACACCTAGCCCCTCAGCCCTTACATGGCAAAACCATGCCATGTAAATGACAGTCCCCTTTTAAAAAAAAACTCAAAGTTTGGACGGCACCCCGCACGGCCACTGGACTCCCACCGCATTACATCCAGCCCATAGTGCGTACACTCTATACAATGTAAACAATTTATCAGTATAAATCACCTGATAACAATAAATTTCCGTAATATCACATAGTATGTGCCCAGCTTTACACTCCAGGAATATGATGTTTACTATTGTGCAATGGGTCTATGCAAACCAATGGGGGAGATGAACTAAACCTTGGAGAGTACTAAAGTGGAGTGAGATAAAAGATAAAGCTAATGTATTGTATGTCTCTGTAAATATGAATGGGTAATGATGATGTTGTCATTATAATGTTCATTAAGAAAACCAGTGCATTTTAATACACCTGCTTTATATTGCCATGGATTTCATTTAACTTGGATTTTAATGACCTATTTAAAAAGCAGTCGGGATTTCCATGGTTACAGAATATCTCATTGACTTGTAATATCCTTATAATTTAAAATCGAGTAAATGAATTATCTATTAACAATTATTTGTATAGTGAGGCAGCAAGGAGAGTGTAATGGTTAGCATTACTGCCTCACAGCACTGGGGTCATGGGTTCCTATACTGTATGCCTTAGCTGTGCAGAGTTTGTACATCCTCCCAGTGCTTATGCGCGTTTCCTCCAACAATCCAAAAATATACTAGTGGGTTAATTGGCTCCTAACAAAAATTAACCCTAGAATGTGTGTGCCTGTTGTAGGGAATATAGATTGTATGCTCCACTGGGGCAGGGACTGATGTGAATAATCTCTGTAAAGCTATGCGGAATATGGGGGTAATTGACACCCGATCGCATGGCTACAAATGCGCATGGTGGACGATTAGTGATACACTGCACATGCGTACGGTCATGCTACGTTTTCTATTCATGAACTGTTCACAAAGTGATTGACAGGAAGTTAGAGTCTTGTGGTGGGAACCGGCCGTTTAGTGGAGTGTTAAGGAACATGCTGGGAGTGTCCAGGTAAATGCTAGACATGTTTGAGTGTTTTAGTGGAAGGTGTGTGACGTCAAGTCCAGGTCAGATATGTCTTTTTACATTCCACCAGCGGATAAGTCTCTGGCTACTCTAAACTTGCAATGACTTGTGCCATGTGTAAAAATCAGTCGATGGTGGGGCTGTTATCATGCTGTGCAAAATAATGTAATTCCCTCCCCCCACATATTGTGGTATGCTACAGAGGCATCACCGGAGTCAAGCATGTCCAAAAAGGGGGCGTTGCCTAAACTAAAGGCTGCGTGACCTCACTGGGAATCCTGATTACATCACTCCTGGGGCAGCCAAGCATTCCCGGAGATGCTGGGCTACACCCAGAGGCTAGCATCTGCAGCACCCGGCACCTGGCATTGCAGAGAAGCCAACATTTTGGTGTCACGCCCTCTGAGGGTGAGACCTGAGTCTGGATCCAGAGGGTTCCGATGCCACTAATATGCAGTCCTATAGTACCTTTTTACATTTTGAGAATCGCTTTTGACACAATGTATCACCATTGGAGCAGTTGGGATTTGTACTACATACAGTTTACTATATTTGCATTAAATGATTGACAGTTCAGCCAGATCAGTTTGCCTTATCAAACCAAAGACTTTTTGCACTCATCCAAGAATTCTAGGCAGAGATCTCACCATTTTACCATCGCTAAAGTAAATCTGTAATTGCTTTGGACAGATAGAATCCTCCAGCTGTTTTTTTTTTTTAATCTTTGTGTCAGCTGCATGTTCATACCAGGACAGTTGCTTAGGTTGAGAATTCTTAGAAGGAAGCACTTGTGGAGACAGTATCAGAATTTGCAGATCATAGGAAAATAGAGGCACATAACATTTCATATATCTGTCTGCTGTGGTTTTGCTAGGTAGTATTGTATGTCCACTTTATTTGCTGTATTAACATGGGTTGTGCGATGACATATGCGTGTGCACCGACAATGGTGCACAGGAAGTCTTCCAGGTTTGGGCTGTAGGAGACTGTTGCTTTAAACCTAACTAAAGGTGCGTACACACGGGGGAGATATATTGCTCAATCTCTCCTTTTCATCAGCGACCAGAGATGGTCACTGATGAAAAGGAACCTCTACCGGGGGAGCCGCAGAGGTAATCAGCTGGTCGCAGGAGCAAGCTCCTGCGACCAGCGATTAGAATGGGGATGAAACCGGGAGCGCGCACCTGGCAAATTATCGTCGGGGCACACTTCCATCACTGGCAATATGGTCGCCAGCGACCATATTTCCAGCGATTATAGCCCATATCGCTGCCGTGTGTACACGGCTTTACTGCATATACTGTAGTTGTCATTTGCTTTGTGTTGCACTAATTAATAGAGATATAATGCTTTGCAGGTGATTCAGTTAGTTGCAACATTCCATTGGAAGTTTACATTGTGAAACTACACAGTGGTAATCTTATTTGTATTTGCTCAAGGCCCATAGAAGTGCAAGCAGAAGACAAGCTAGGTGCATAGCCACATATTAGGGCCTCATGCCTAAATTAATCTGCACTTATGTGTCAAGTAGTTTCTCTTTTGATATATAGTATAACAGGGTGGACGAGCTCTTATACTGTACGATCCACTACCAGTCAGTGAAATGTTGGAGCTGTCCTTTTTCTGGTGCCAAGGAAGATGTTCCTCAGATACAAATATCTCCAAGGGGTTTCACCAAAGTGCTGGCCGGTGTTGCACTGCAATAATATGTGCAGCATCCAGCTCCTGTCACGTCATGCCACTGCAGACAAGGCAGCCTCTGGAGGCAGCCAGCATCTCCTGGACCCAGCTCCCTCCTTCAGTTTCTCCATCCCATGAAGCCCACCCTTTGTCTCCGCGCCCCCGCAGAGCCACACCCCCTTTTCAGGCGGAGGCACCTCCATCCCACGAACCCGCCATGCCGGGTGTGCACAGAGTTAGTAACGCTACTGGGCGTCTCCCACACTTTGCTGGAAATTGAATTCTCCAATATATCTAATCTGTGATGGATTCACTCTGGAATTTATATCCTCAGATTTTAGTCAGCTGCTGCATTGGCAGGAGTAACCATTAATAAGGAGCATGTGTATGATCAACGCAAGAGAAAATTTATGTAAAACTACATTGTCTTACATTGTATATACAGTAACACTAAATGAGGTAGTCACTGGAGGGTCCACAAACATTTACTTATTCAGCAAGTATCAGAAAGACTAGTCAATGTTTCCTTTAATAGGTGATACACCAGTTTAAAAGGACTAAAATAATAATATTTTACATTCTAATTAATTGAACAAAAAGCTACACCATGACAATGTCCTATGTGTAATTTATTTGTAAGACATATAGCAGGTGATTCTGCTTGATGCACTTCCATGCGAATTTGCATGGGAGGCGATCTCCTCTGCGCATTTCTGCGCACCTGCATGTGCTGTGTCCGAGCGGCCACAAAACAGTGCGGGCAAGGGGGGCAGCGGGCGGGGGGATGCGCCCATTGGAAGGCCTGGTATTTCATGGGCATTCCCATGAAAACAGTGGGCGTTCTCATGCTATTGCCCCAAAGACGGGGTGCCACCGGATGTCAGCTGCCCGCCCTGTCCTCGCACAGGACACACACAAAGCTAAGACACCTGAGAGTGTCTTCGTTTTGCGTGTTCGCTAAAATCATTCCATGGTTGGCGACCGTCGAATGATGTGGGTCTTGCCCTCTAGGCTGCAAATGGATGTTCATGCTGTCGTGCGGTCAAATTTGCTCTGTGAAGGGGGGCGGGCTTAAAAAGACATGCAGGGATGCGAACTTTGCAGCGCTGCGCGTCAAACAGAATGAGGTCCATAATGCAGATAACGCGTAAAAAAAACCAAAAAAAAAGTGAAACAATCGGTTCTATTATAGGGGTCCCGCACTGACCATTTTGGTTAGGAATTATGTACCCTAGGCATTGCTATTTACACATGTGTATCAGGAAATGGACTGTAGACAGCAAAATGATGCAATTACAGAACAAATGGTTACACTCCACCAAAGTTTACACAACAGAAATAGTTCCTAGTACTTTAACCTTGTACTAACATTATTTTTAGAAAGTGGTTGCATTCTTGTGTTTAATTTGATGGTATATTAAATAGTAATGCATTATTTATTCATGTTAAATGTTCATGGTTCTGAATTCTTGACATATAAATGCACAGTGCACATTGTGCATAAATTGCCAGGGACACCCAAGATTTATGAAGCAGTACCTGCTGGGATACATTGTGGTTTCTAGATAACACTGTGAATAATTGATGAAAGCAGCTGTAGCTAGCTGCATATAATGTCTGTGCTCCTTCTGGCCACCTTCGCTAGGTGGAGTATAAAAGGTGTATCTCATATATATACAAATGTGTTCATAATTCTGAACCTTACGCTCATTTAAAAAGTTCACAGCCACATAGACAGTTTGGGACAAATGTAATGGGGCCAACACAGCTAGCAATTTAGGGGCATTTTCTAAACGATCTGGTCAGATCGCTTAGAAAATGCCCCTACATCATACTTGCCTCCCTGACCCTCTCCATGAGGGAGAAAATGCTCTGTTCCTGGACTTCCCTGGTAATGTATGATTGCCATCACCTGTGGTGAGTTAGTTAATTGATAAGAAAGGTGTCTCACCACAGGTGATGGCAATCATACATTACCAGGGAAGTCCAGGAACAGAGCATTGTCTCCCTCATGGAGAGGGTCAGGGAGGCAAGTATGATGTTGGGGCATTTTCTAAGCGATCTGACCAGATCGTTTAAAAAATGCCCCTAAATTGCTAGCTGTGTTGCATTCACATGGGCACTTGTAAACAGCACAACTTTCCAGATAAGGAAATAGAGCGTCAGGAGGTCATGTCCTGCACATCATTTTCAGTCAGAAGCACAGGTTTCTTGTTCCACAGGACGCAAAAATGTTTTGGTAATATCTGTGGAGCAGTGGACCATGCTAGAAGCATTTACTCTATACATAATTATTAACATTTATTAAAATAATTTGTTCATGCAATACACTATGCTTCATCTACAGAAATATCAGGAGGTGTTTTATATATATATATATATATATATATATATATATATATATATATATATATGCAAATATTTTAGTGTGAGTATTTCTTGAATGAAGCAATGCCACTTTAATAGCAATAAACCCCAATCTAATGTTTCCTCATTGTAGACGGCTGACATCTGCTTCCCATTTCATTTTACAGCTTTCCGTATTAACCCTGGTGCCCCCTATCTTCTACATGTTAGAAAGTGAAATGAATGTTGTTTGTTGCTCCTTTCATGGTTAAAAAGTGGTTAGCATTGTGTTTAAAGATTCGGATATAGCTTTCAAACAACTAAAAGGGAAACTAAAGCTGGGTACACACTACACAGTATGTGCCCCAGCGAGATAGAGTTTGACATACACGCTTGCCGATGCCAGCAGAGACTAAAAAGGGGGCCATGCTGCATTCCCTCACTTGCGATGTCCTCCATTCATCCTGTATATAAAGGTGACGGAGAATGTTGCTGATGACGTACAGGAGCAGGCATCATCAGCAACATAGTGGGTACACACAGGATGATTTCAACATTTTATTATTCCAACCCGTCAGAATCTGCAATTCTTTACAGCAGGGGATCCCAATCTTTTTTGAATCAAGGCACCCCTACAGTATCAGAATTTTCTCACGGCACCCCTAGGTCAAAGGAATAGAAGCAGAATAAATATAACATAGACATATAACAAATTAGTTGGGTTCATATGCGAACCTTCTGGTCAGTTATGTGGTAAAGGGCATGATTTGCTTCTGTTTGTACACAGTTTATGATTGGCAGCCACCAGCACTGGTTTTGCCCATAAAAAATTAACCATAAATAATTTGAATTGGTCCTGGACCACCAACCTGGGGCACCCCAGGGAGCCACGGCACACAGTTTGGGAACCACTGCTTTACAGGAAAAGCCATGTCTGCTTAGAATTGTCAATTGCTAAATATCCAAATCCTTAAGAAAAAGTAAAAAAAATTAAATGGTGCTTCAGCCAATCAGCTACTTACTGTCATTTTCCAAAGACATGACAGCTAGGAGCTGATTTATTGGATCTCCAATTATCAAATGCAACAAATTGCCCATAAATGTAACTAGTTATGAGTGCAGCTTTGTATATTTTTTACTTGAAGGGTCCTCCCTACCCTTTCTCTTACATATTCCCCGCTTTACGTCAAAGTCATATAATCTTGTTTTGTTTTACGTGTAATTTTATTATATGGACTGTTGTGCCGTCTGGTGTTTCAGAATTGTGTGGCTTCTTACAAATAAGAGGGGTACCATACAAATGTTGGTTTTTTATCGTGCGTGTCCCACCCAAACAGGCGAGGATTGACCTCTTGTAGCAACTAATCCCGCCTAAAGTATTGGTGGGTGACAACAGCTGACTAAACAAGCTAAAATGTGTCCCCCGTGTCTAATCGTGCTTGAATCGAGCAACAATTGGATTGGCAACTAGTGGCAGCTGTGGGGAAAAACAATTCAGTTCCCCCTTAATACTCACATTTAGAGACTATCAAATGATTTAATGAATTTGACATTGTATTTTATAAACTCTTCTACAAGTCTAATATTTACTATATAACTAAAATGCTCCATACAGACTGACAGCTGGCCGTGCTCTATGTGTAAATCTAAAAGATAAATGGATAATGAACATTGGGGGTAATTCAGACCTGTATTCGGAGCCTAGCCAGCAGGTTCACGCCGCACTGACAGACGCACAACCCCCACCACCTGAATCCCCTCGCCGTGCTGTGAGCGGATGAGTACGGCTTCATGTCGGATGTCTGTTTGCCAGCGCCTGGACAAAGAAAAATCATCATGACTTTTCCTCTGCATACAGCCAAAGGGTAGCCTCAAGCAGGCAGGGGAACGCCCATGGAACATTGGGTGTCCACCCCGAAACACCCCCTGCCAGTCACTCGTGCAGCGAGTGCCCTGGTGATTGAAAATGTCACCAAAGGCGCTCACAGCAGGGGATTGTACATGCACATTTGTGTCTATGCGTAGTCACCCACCATTGGGGACGGGACTGAATTCGGACCTGTGCGAATTGGGACCATACCGTGATTTCTAATTTGAGCCTATTGTAGAGCTATAATATCACTACTTTGTGCATAAGGCTTATTTACTAACAATTCAATTTGATTCACATTTTGCTACACAGTCAGTGGATTCCATTGTCAGTCCCATTGCAATGCAATAAAAAGTCTTATTACTTACTAACAATGCATCTAGATGTACATTTGCACGGTAGCATGTTCATTTGTTAGTAATTTCGTTTGTTTTTTTAGTGCTCTTCTAATTTGATATTGAAAACAATTGTCTGATTTTATTGGGAAGGTTTAATGCCAATTTTGCAGTAATGTTAATAAATGGGCCGAGTGTCTTGTAACCACAACCCTCCAGTACTGGTGTTGGATGGAAATGTTTGCGATGAAGGCAATTGAAAATAAATAAAATATTCCTTTTTAACAAAGAAGCAATGGAAAATCAAGGTAAACTAAGGTGCCATACACATTGGGCAACTTTTGCTTATTTCTAAGCGATCTGTCTAGATTGCTTAGAAATTAAGGACCCATTGCGTCCTATATATCGATGGCAATGCACAGCCTCCAGCATCACCATCACCGTTCAGATTTATGCACTAAATATCTAGTCCCTTTACCAGGGCTAGATCATTAAGTACACAATTGCCCGTGCGGATGCGGCTTAAGGATGAACAATATTTTTTACTTACATCTATGAAAATGTTAATATTAATTTACAGCATAATTGTCCTGAAACATATGCCCATATGTCCAAAC
This sequence comes from Crinia signifera, assembly GCF_055691185.1. Classification (NCBI taxonomy): domain Eukaryota; kingdom Metazoa; phylum Chordata; class Amphibia; order Anura; family Myobatrachidae; genus Crinia; species Crinia signifera. The sequence goes on from NC_139217.1 coordinate 129,051,284, forward strand.
ACACTAGTCGACGGGGGCCGCGGCTGATATAGTTATACATAGTGGCCGATATTGTGCGTCCACACTAAATGATATCGACCGCCGATATCGTTTGGTGACGTCACCAGGGCCCGCTAAACTTTCAGGACATTTGACTATATTGCCAAATTGACCTGCATGTTTGGTAGATATCAATTATCCTTAATGAGAATGCATCGTTAATGTTATACAGTGTATATGCTAGATCATTGTGTTTCATATGTCATCTTTAGAATCCGTTTATGTGGTGAGAGACAATATTTACTTCTGTTTGTCCACATATTGTAATATGGGAAGCCCCATGCACTAGTTTTGCCTAATATACTGACCAATTTGCATTTGAATTACTCCTGGACCAACAACTCAAGGCACCCCTGCAAGTATCCCAAGGCACCCCTGCAAGTATCCCAAGGCACCCCTGCAAGTATCCCAAGGCACTCCAGAGTGCCACAGCACACAGTTTGGGAACCACAGCGCTGGACAATATTGTGACAGATATCGTTCAGAAATCACTATCTGAACAATATCTTTCTCTTTATCTTTATCTAGTGTGTATGGGGCTCTAAATATGCTCTTCTAGGTTGACAGCATACACTGACTATGCTGAGAATGCATATAAAGGCATACATATTCAGCACTGCAAAAGAGCATACATCCCTTTTTTGGGGACGTTCCCAGGGCCCGCAGTGTCCCGCGGCGTGAGGTTGGGGCATTTGGGAGTCTCACTTGCCTGACTCCTGAGCAGAGCAGCAGTGAATAGACGGGACTCAAAAGTTGGGAGGTATGGGCATATATATTAAGGCAGGACTATCATAATATGCCCATCATATGATGTAGCTCCTGGATCCTGTGGCCTATAGCTCAGCACTGCATGTATCCTGTGGCCTATAGCTCAGCACTGAATGTATCACAATCATGCTCCAGATTTTTTGTGGTTTTAAATCCCTTTTTCATGTAAAATCTGACATAGGTTAAGTAGGAAGAGCAGTTCTCTGCACAAATGGCTGGTCACATGTCTATGCAGAGAGGAAATGAACTGTGAATGTTTTGAAATTAATATAATATCACTGTATTACTACAGGAAACAGTGCAGATTGGCCTGTTATTCTTATTAGGAAAAGTAGCAAAATAACAAAAGCAGAAGTCTCCTGAGCTATCTGAAAGGCAAAACAGGAAGAGTGCTGTTGTAAATGCCTAGATGGTTTGATCAGATGCATCCTAGTGTAGTGTTTGGTCACAGAGCATGTTACTGTGGTTGTAGCTGTATCTAGGGAGGCCAACCCAGGGATTTTGGCCTAAAATCATCAGGATTTGAATCCCAGGATTGAAGCTTCCAATCTCGGGATTTGAATCCCGGGATTGAAGCTTCCAATCCCGGGATTCGGGGATTAGTACCCCCATGCCTAAATTAACTTTTTGTTTAAAGCCGGGCAGCGCTGAGCACTTTAGAATATGGCTCAGACGCTGCCGGCTGACTGCTACTTACCCCCGGTGCCTCTGTGTCAGAGTCGGGGGACAGTGCGCTGTACTGACAGGCATGGCGGCGCCCAGCCAGGCGGCACAACGTGACCCCTGACATTATGTCATGCTGCGCAGCCTGGCCGCCGCTATGCCTGTTAGCACAGCACGCTGTCACATAACCAGACAGCTGCCCGCTATGCCGCCCCCAGCCGCCTGCCCTCCGGCCGGAGATAGGCAACAGCAGGAAGTGAAAGGGCAGGTTAGGTCAGGGGGGTTGGGGATGATTGGCGGGGGGTAGGTTTAGAAATCCTTTGGGGGAGGGGACTTTTTTTTTATTAGGAAGGTCAATCCCGGGAATCCCGGGATTGAGCATTTTTCAATCCCGAATCCCGGGATGGAAAAATATATAATATATATATATATATATATATATATATATATATATATAGAATGGTCTTGAGCATTAGTGTATTAGTATTTATGCACCAAACCGGATCATGTTCAGCCCAACACCTTAACACCCTATGACTGTGACTTGATGCATGGACAGCTAGTAAGAGCAGAATTTGAGTCATGTAAATCACAGCCAATTTTGGAAAGGTGGCCAAGGCTCCCTGCACCCTTCCCCTGGCCACCCACTACAGAGTACATGTGTGTGGTCTGAGGGGCTCCCTATGACACGATTTGTGTAGAGTTTCACCATCATAGCCCCGCCCCCTGCTATACAGTGCCTGCCTGCATAGTGGGGGCGGAACCTTGATAATGCAATTGTGATGTCACGCACCGGTGTTACTCACTGCAGTAGTTGCTCATTCTTCTGTTCTTTGTTATTTTTACTGAACCATTTAAATCAATAAGGATTATTTCTAATTAGAGCATAAAAAACTCACAGCTGGCTGGCTTTGCATTAGTACTAATCAAGCTGGTTCTAACATTGCACATGTTTCTACAAGTATTAACTTGAGTGACGCAGCGACAATGTACAATAGTGTTTCATGTCACCATCATACTTTGTTCTTTACAATTGAAGACAGTGATAGAAATAACTGTGTAAAACCCGGCAGACATGGAGGTAGAACGACCCTACTGCAAGCTTACAATCTATAGATGAGACCACAGGTTTTAAATAAACATTCATTCAAACAGCTACAACTAGTGTATAGTGTACTTTCTGTTTATTTGCTGTGATAATTATATATGATAATATAATGCAATTTTGTAATTTGTTGACCCTGCCAGTGTCTATAGTACAGATGTGTAGGTTTTACGAGAATGGTGGAGAGCTCCTAGAATTCTGCTGCCTTATACCCCTTTTACACCAAAAATCCCAGATCCGACCCGGCATTTGGAAGAAGGATCCAAGCCGGGTCGGATCCGGGATTTACTCCATTTACACTGCGGTGCCAACTCACAGTGTAGACGGAGGTGGCGCTTGCAGATGACTGCTAGATGACATCTCCAAGCCGGGGACCGCGGTGATTGCCGATCGCCATGCTGGGGGCAGCCCAGCACCAAGGTAAGCTGCTGGGCTGCCCCCAGCCCCCGTGCACCCCCCCAGCCGTCATCCGGGAGGTGATTGGATGCCGCACACAGGCATCCATTCACCTACTCTGCTGCCGCTCTGCTGTCTGCAGAGTATAGCAGACAGCAGCGCAGGCTGTGTGCTCGCCCCCCCCCCCTCATCCCCCGTCCAACCTGCGGACGCTGCAGTCCGCAGGTTGTACGTCCCCCATTGATGTAGATTGGAGCCGGGTCATCTGACCCGGCGTACCCATTTACACCGCCCTCTACCCAGGTCCTAGCCCTGTAATACCCAGGTCAGGACTTTGGTAGAAGTCCCGTGTAAAGGGATAGGCCTGACACATTTACACCGCCTCTGACCCGGGTCTGACCCGCCAAAGACCCGGGGTTTTGAGGCGGTGTAAAAGGGGTATTACTTTCAAAACCCTGGGTCAATCCCAATTGACCCTAATGGCAATATCGAACAATGGGGTGGGGTTAAGAAACTTAGGGCGCTGAATATTGTAATTGCATTGCTCCCACTGTCGAAAGGTCTTTCTGTCACTTTTTGTGTTTGTTGTATTTATATAGTGGAGACCTGGAATAAAATATAGATTTTAGTATATCATAACTTTCACATGTGGGACATGTGTTGGTTAAGTCCTCCTGATGTGCAGGTAGGAGAGCATACCTGATTTACACATAAATTGAGCTTGATGCTTATAAAGGTATCTTTAGAATGTGGGTGCGTACCCGTACTCACAGTGAATCTCGTATTGATAATACTATAACAAAGAGAGTATTTTTGGAAAGAGGTCTGTTCCACTGCATGTCCTACTCACTTCATGTCATACTTGCCCACTTCATGTCATACTTGCCTACTCACTTCATGTCATACTTGCCTACTGAAAACTAGTTTCAGGGAGATTATAGTTGGCAGTAGAATTTTGCACAGTGCCTCATATGGCTACTTCCATATATGGGGGTTAAATTCTTGTTACAAATATTTCTAGATAACATTAGTTACTATATACTTTGAGAAAAGTAGCACGGAATGATAATAACAGTGCTGCCTGCAATATTGGGTTATTTGCTTGCAAAATTATTTGCTGTGATATTTAGTTTCTTCTCTCTCAGCACAACATACATGATAATAAATGTGATGCCTATGTGATAAATTCCAAGTACAAATCCCATCTGATTGTATATATCTCTGATTCATTTTTTTCCTTAAAAAGGTAACAGCTGTCTCCTCTTCAGGGAGACAGGGAGATTGCTCCTATTTCAGGGAGTCTCCTGCAGAATGCAGGAGGGAAGCCAACTGTTTCATGTATGATAGTTGCAGGTTTCTGGTATAGAGCTTACGTTGTAACCTGAAACTGGGAACCAGTAGACACAGCTTATCTCCAGCAGTTTACACAGCAGTCTATCCAATTCATAATAATAGAATTCAATTCGCTACAGGAGGTTGGATGGAAGTTGGTCTAGTGTGGATGAACGGATGAGTTATTTGGTACTTCTTGCTAACCTAGCGCAAGTGCGGTTTATCGTATTGGCTATCCAAAACGTGAAATCTGAACTTAATTGAGTATTTCAGACTTATACCCGGTACACACCAGGATGATGGTGCTCGTGAGCGGGTCTTCAAAGGAACGTACGACCCACTCACGAGCTGACGGCGCCGCTGATGGCGCCGCCGACTCGCCGCGAAAATGCCCCTAATGTGATCGCGATCCGATCACGACCCCCACCCACTACAGTGGTTGTTTCTGAGATCCTACCTGCAGCAGGAGATCCTACCTGCAGCAGGTAGGATCTCAGAAAAGACCAGCCAACCGCGGGGCCACGCATTGGATCGGGATCGCATCAAAAGGGCAGCGAAATGGCCCAAAACACGATTGTATCTAAATTGGCTCGTTTTGGGCCATACCGTCCTGGTGTGTACCCCACATTACTTATTGTATCTTTTGTCTAGTGTGTCTCAGCTTAAGGCACTGATGTGTTAAATAAGTGTTAAATAAGTATAGTAATCTATAGGCAAATGTTAAAAAAAAAATACCAGTTTGAATACTAGAAAAATAAGCAGTTATTTAAAAAGCATCCTCAACTATGCTTTGTGAATAAGTGGGTAAAAGTGTACGTAAAACCTGGCTCCTACCATTTTAGAAACAACGTTTTCAGTGAGTAAAACCCACATACATTTGATTCCTAAACTTTTTTTTAAATCACAGCGCACTAGAGTATCAGAATTGTTTTCTAGGCACCCAGAGGCCAAAAGAAATTTAGAAAAAATATAAAATTAAGTTAATTTAATATTTATATGTCATTGGTTCAGTTATGTGGTGGTGTACTGAATTTGCTTCTGTTTATACGCATATTTTATGATTGGTAGCCACCAGTGCTGTGTTTTTTGATTACATTGACCATAAATATATTGAATTGGTCCTGGACCACCAACGTGAAGCACTTGTACAAAGACCAGGGGGTCACTAGGTCTACAGGCATTAGGTCTACACCACTAGGTCAACATGAATGAAGGTCGACATTCAGGAAGGTCAACATGACTGAAGGTCGACATGGTCATTAGGTCGAAATGCGTTAGATGACATGGGGAAGGACGACAGTCAAAAGGACGACATGGAGTTTTTCACTTTTTTTTTGTCCCGAATTTCGCCACAGTCGACATGGACACTGAAATGTAGCAGCGCGTCCGCTCGCCATGCTTCGGGCACTATCCATACCCAGACCAGGACATGATATGATATGTGGTTGCACAATAAAGTAACAGAAGACACAATCCTAGCGGTGAGACAGTTATTTTGAGTACAGTTTAACAATTAACCCATGAGATGTAGGAATGTATTTACAAGAGCTGTTTGGCAACATATCTGACCTAACAAACTAAAAGCTTGATGTGATTGACATTATTGATACTGCATTACCATTATGTTTCTAGAGCAAATACTTTTTTTAAATTCATAACAGTTAAAAGAATGTATCCATTTGTGAACCAATAAAACAACACAATATATAATTTACAATGTAAGTGGTCAAACAAAACATTGAAAAAGCATTTACAATTAATAACAGCTAAACTAATAAATTAATTTCAAACCAAGCAAGAAATGTTCTCTGAAAGCAGCAGCATTATAATAAGACTTGGTAAAAGACATTTTGGTGGCTATTTACTATCAAAACAGTCAATCCTTATTGATTATAAGAAAGTGTAAATCTGTTCTGGATATTTTTTTTTTTTTTTTTTTGAGACACGGCAAATCACAGATCAAGCAATGTTTTCAGCTATTGAAACCAGTGTGCTGTTCTGTCAGTAAATGCTGGCGCTCGCGGGTGTTTAGAAGCAGCATTCTCTGACTAAAGTGCCCTGCCGCAATGCTTTTTGCACTGTGCTAGTGTGCAAAACCGCATCGTTAACCTTAGTTTTTCCGGATTTCTGTTTGCACTCAAGGAGGGGTGCGAGCAGATATTCACTAGTCATACTTATCAGCAGGCTCATTTAAATAGCTCCGGGGGCTCCCTCCATGCACTTCGCAACACACAGAATAAAATCTACCCCAATTTTAAGTAGATTGACTACTTTAGAGTACTTTTTTTTGTCTCACAACTTTAAAAAAAACTTTAAGACCATGTTCTCTTTTCAAAAAAAAATATGTATTTTACAAACTCTTTCATTAATGTCTTAAAAAAAGTAACCTACAGTACTGTATATTGTTTTGTCTTATTGAGTTTTAATAAACAATAGTTTAAAATGACCATTCGGCAAGTTCAATTTCTTTGCAAATCCTGAATGTCAGCAATCCAGAGAGGTAATTACCATAAAAAATGCCAAATAAATTGGTTTGTTGTTCTATAAGGATGTAGTCAGCATCCCGACAATCAATATCTTGAGGCAATACTGCTGGAGGGATCTTAACAGATCGAAAAGCCAACAGCTAACATATGGTTAGGGTAAGGCAGCGGGAGGGGAGGTTATGGTTAGTTTTTGGGTGGGATTGCGTTAGTGTTAGGCAGCGGGAGGAATTAGGTTTATGCTATGGGATGGGTGGGGTAGTTAGAGTTGGGCTGCCAAAGGGGATGGTTAGGTTTAGGCTGGTGGAAGACAGGCTGCAGGAGGGTTGAGTTAGCCTGGGAATACTTATGGTATTCAATACCCAAACCATTATGTTAATTCTATATACATTGGCAGGTATTCAATGCTGTTTGTGAGTGGTGACAGCGAGCAGGTCTTCCTGCTCGCTGTCACCACTCACCCTGACAGCTTTCAACACACCCTCCGAATACGCCAATTCCCCCTCGCTCAGTTTTTTGAGCGAGGGAGAATTGGCGGATGCGGCTCCAGAAGCAGCGAGACTCGCGGCTAAAAACTGCGAGTTTTCTGCAGTAGCCGCGGGTCTTGCTGTTTTGGGGAATTCTCGCCATCCTGTGACGGCGAGGATTTCCCCAGAAGGTTGAATAGAGCGAGTGGCCGGCGCGGGGGTTAAACAGCGAGGATCGCTGGTTTTCTGCAATCCTTGCTGTTTAACCCCCTCACCGGCCGCTCGCTGCAGCATTGAATACCCCCCTTTAAGTTGAGTTGTAATTTATAATTATTTTGATTCTATTGATAATAAAAGTATTTTTCAGGTCTTTGGTGAGGTATAAACCATTCTAAAGAGAACATTGAAGTTGCCCATAGCAACCTATCATCCTTCAGCTTTCATTTTACATATGATAGATAGAAGCTTATCTATCATATGTAAAAGCATCTCTGTATGTCCTCTTTATAGTGTTTAATACAACTCCTCTTTGGTATCTAAGCACATCTAAATTATGGTATTTGTTTTCAATAGTGTTGTATTATTTGTTGTATAAGTTGTAGGAGAAAATGAAGTATCTGTATAAACTTCCTTTATGTTTTATGAATTGTGCCAGTAGCTTTATTTGCTGTTTTATTTGACTGTGACTCAGCTACACTGTGCTCTTTGCATTGGATACAGGTTTGTCCAGAGAACAGTTTGGTGATTGAATCCAGGGCAGCAGGAATTTAATTCTGTGTGATTAAACAAATTCATGGCTGAAGTAGAGAATTTGCGGAAGTGTTTCTTAGCTAATGTGCAGACATACTAAACAATAGATTAAAGTTGTTTTAAAATTTACATTACTTTATCAAACAATGCCATATCGTATAATATTCTAAATAAGGGGGAGATTCTCTGAACTAAAAATGCGGTAAAAACCCCGTTATCGGGTTTTTACCGCATTTTGGGATGCTCTAAGCATCCCCCACCGGGTTACCGCGGCAGGGGCATCGCCAGAAAAATCTGGCGATGCCCCATAGAAGCCCATGGGCTTCTAACGCAGACCCCCACCGCACCGACCCACCGCCGCCCCGCACCGACCCACCCCTGCCCCGCACCGACCCACCCCTGCCCCGCACCGACACCCCCTCACCTTTGTCCGTGCAGCACAGCTCTGTGCTCCTCCTCCCTGCACTATGATCCTCTTCTGGGTGCAGGGAGGATGAGAGACAGCCCCCCCCCACCGCAGAAGCACAGTGCTGGGTAAGGGAGGGAGGGGGAGCCACGGGGCCCCGGTGGGACCCGCTGACTCACGGCAAAGGACAGCTCTTAACGCAAGAGCTGTCCTTTGCCATAATTATCGCATATGTTAGAGCATATGCGATAATTATATATGTGGTAGCCAGCGATAGGGGGCAGTAAGGGGGCGCGGATGTTAGAGCATCCCCCCCCCTTTATGTGAGAAATGTGTGTGTGTGGGTGCAGCAGCGGCACTTGGCCCTAAATAACAGAAAACACCTTGTCAGCATAGGATGGAGTAGGAAGGAGATGTGATGTATGAGGGATTACACACCTCGTATACTATGTGCAGATGGTGTGCATCCCTTATTACCCTATGGGTGTTTCTTTCAGGTCAGACACTATCACCATTGAGCAGGGGTGATAGTATTCAGATAATTTTTCCATCCAGAAGCAGGGGGCTATATCCATCTCTCTCCTCACTGGCTCCCAGCATCTGCCTAGGAGCGGGCATGGGCCTGTTTCTCCAGCTCCTCTGTGACCAACTGCCACTCACGGAACACTGTCACTTTACGTTTCACAAGACACCGCTCATGTGACGGCCTCTTGACATCTTGAGTAGCTGCTGGCAATGCTGGCCGACTGTGTACTGAATTATACATGCACTCCCTCATCAGGCACAATGATAGACCAATACCTCACTTGGTGGGGTCATCTATATAAAAGTTATATATAAAAGTTAATGGGGGAGATTCTCTAAAGCAGAAATTATGGTTTTTTTTTACAGCATTTCTGTATGCTCTGTCCCCCCTCCGCAGTGGCACCAGCAAAGCTGGTGATTCCCTGCAGAAGCCTATGGGGTTCTTACTGCAGTGCTGTGTGAGGTATCCATCACGGATCCCTCCCAGCATGCCCTGCACCCGGCGCCGTGCTCTACACATGTGCAGATGGACTCCCGGGTCTCAGACCCAGAAGTCCACTACCCGCGCCGCATCGCAAGGGACAGCTGTTATCGCAAGAGCTGTCCCTTGCGTTAATGATCACATATGTTAGAGCATATGCGACCATTAAGAATGCGGTGGCCGGTGAAGGGGGGCGATAGAGGGCTGCAGATGTTAGAACATCCCACCCAATGTATGTAAGCATGACACACCCAGGGTGTCCACAATATAAGCTGTACAATTTTAGCTACCATGGCAACTAGGCCAGGGTTCTGCCAGGATTTATGTAATAGGTATTGAGGTCACTATACCATAGAAATATTTATTTGCAATAGTGACTGCCCAGTCTGGTGGAAAATAGGAAGAGGAATCGTGTGATGGATAACAGGAGACAACGATTGCCATAATTAGTTAAGTTAGATGAGTTATTTTGTGCTTGGAAAGGTAAAGAATAGGTATGCTATTCAGAACATAAGAAGAGCGGGGGCAGAGCTGAGAAATGCCTTGAATGGGAGGAGGGGAGTTTTTGTATGTTAGAAATGGAATTTAATGGGAAGGCAGCCAAAAGACTTTAGAAGGAGAGAGGCGGAGATGTATCTAGGAGAGTTTTATAATTTCATAGTCAGAAGCGTGTGTTATACAAACTGCCTTAAAGACAACTGTAAGTAAAAATATAGTCCATCCACTCTGAGAATATAACACAAACTTGACAATTAGTGCCGGTGACCTTCATGCGTTAGAACTACACTATGCTTGCTCAGGGATGGATAAGGACATTGACAAGCCAATTACGACCACTGCAGTTGTTTCTAAATAATTCCCTTGAATGATGTAAACTGGCTGCTGCTGCTGCTATAGGGAGTAGGATAGCAGAAGGGTAGCAGTAGTAAAAGTGCTGTGGCCGCTAACCTCGGAGAAGGCCACAGTGGTTTCCCGGTGGGCCAATCCGCCCCTGGCGTTAACTGAATTGGAACTATGGGCCTGAATCAGTTTTGATTCTTTGGAGCCTAGCGATTAAGTCTGAATCAGGCCCATAGTTCCAAATTAGTCTATGGTGATGTTTGGAATCCGTCCTCTGTAATAATTTTGACTATAATGTGAAAAAAGTAGATATTAGAACACATGTTGCCTATTGAAAGGAAATTACTATATACAGTATAAAGTTTAGTGATAGCTCAAAGATTGGGCTGAATTGAATTAAGGTCCATACACACACTGGATGACTATGCCCAGCGTGTATGGACCACGATGATCGCGTCCATGGCTGGGGGGGAAGCTACTCAGTACATACACACTGAGCCGCTATCCCCCAGCACGGTGCCGTCAGCGGTGGGAGGACGGCTTTGCATAACGCAGCACTGGGCAAAGCCGTCCTCAAAGCCGCTCATCTGCTGGTATTACCAGCAGATGATCGGCTTTCCCAGCGATGATGCGGGAGTGCGCAGCAGCGCTCACCGCCGGGGCATACACACTGGGCAGATTTGAGCTGAAAGCCGCTCAAACTGCGTGCTTTAACCTCAAAGTCACCAAGAGTGTATGTCACAGTAAACTTTTTCAGAAAAAAAAATGGCTATTTTGTGATTTATTTTTTGGGAAATTAAATTAATGCCCTTTTTATGGAATCATTTATCCCTATCCATGGGAACATGTGAGTCCAGGATAACTTTCATGATTGTGGCAGTAACAAAACCCCTGATTGTGTCGGCTATAGGGAAAATGTTAATTAATTAAATTATTCCCCAGTGATCAATTTGCTGTTTATATGATGGTTACCTTGGTATAACCCCCAGCTTTGTAATGCCATACTCTATTAGCAACCTTTTTATTCTAGAAAAAAAAATCATTAGAATGTGAGTTTGTGACCATCTTTACAACACCATGTTTGAGTGTGCGCAGTATTTTCCATTAACTACTTTATAATACTCTTTGTTTTATTATTTTATAGTCTTTTATAGTCTTTATTACATGCATGAATGACAACGACACTTATTTAAATACGCTCCAGCATTGACTCCTTTAACTCATGATTAGTGCCTGGAACTTAGAAGGCAATGAGGGCAGGATGATTCCTGCCAGGCTGCATTTAACTCACGCTCCTGTGTCACTTGTACATTCTGGATTAGAATTTGGTGAGTTGCTAACATTGATTAATCTGGGCTGTACACAAACTGCAGTGACACTGTTCTCAAGCAGGGCTGATCACTGCACACAGCCTGTAGTGTAGGAGTGATATGTTGCATTGGATTTGACTGTGATGAATTGAAGCAGAACAAGGGTAGTTTTTACTTCCCTTGACTGAGCTGCTGACTAGTAAAAGGTTCAAGTTCTGTGCATCATTCAGCTGGCTGGGATGTGGGATAAGTGGAAATAATGTAATTGCTGACATCACTTATAATGGCTCCCAGCATTTCCATGCATCACTGAACAGTGTGAGGTGAGCGTGGGAAGCACAGACGCAGCCTCCCTGGGCACTGCCTGCACTCAGGTCCCTATTTTACAACACACCCTTTATGCCTTAGATGTTGGGAGATATTTACAATGAAAGATATTAGTCACTTCTTTTGACAAGGAAGGGAATAAGAATGACATTTGGGATGCAGTTATCTATTTATTTATCTATCTCTATTTCTACTATCTGATTAGTATAGTTATGTATGACAAGTATCAGTATTGCTAGAGGAGGGGAAGCCAACTCCAGTCCTCGAGAGCTACCAACAGTTAACATTTTCCAGGTCTCCTCACAGAATCACAAGTAATTATCTGTACCTGTGGATCTTTTGTAATTTGTCAGTGAATAAAGAGTGCACCTGTGCACCTGCTAGGTGGTCTGGAAAACATGAACTGTTGGTCGCTCTCGAGGACTGGAGTTGGCTACCCCTGTGCTAGAGGCTCTCAGCACTTTTCTGTGTGCTGTGGACTTTGGTCATTCTAGCAACTGTTGATTATGCAGTTACTTATTTGTTATACTACTTGTCCATTACAGAAAGATACTTCAGATATTTCACAAAGGGTAGTATTTCTGAAGGGTAGTAAGTAACACTGTACAAGTAAGAACTAACAGTGCTATAACCCCAGTACGTCATTCTTAGCTTGTGGTCACATTAGAGTGTAAGCTCTCATGAAAGTAACCACCTGTCCTGTTTTCTTTTTTACCCCCCCCCCCCCCCTCTTCATCCACATGTGCGTCCTTATGTTATATCTCTTACATGCTCTGTTCTAGGCTTGTTTGTCCCGTATCCTCTCTATTATGCCTTGCATATTATACTTAAATGTTGTCTATGTACTATATTTTGCAGGCTGGATGTATTTGCTTGTACAGTGATCTGCTTCCCACTATACATTGCTATGTATTATTATATTATCATACCTCCCAACATGACCCTCTCCAGGAGGGACACAATGTTCTGCTCCTGGACTTTCCTCTTACTGTATGATTGCCATCACCTGTTTTAAACAGGTAAATTGATAGAAAAGGTGTTTTAACACACCGGTGATGGCAATCATATATTAAGAGGTAAGTCCAGAAATAGAGCATTGTGTCCCTCCTGGAGAGGGTCATGTTGGGAGGTATGTATTATTGTTATGACAGGCTGAGTATCCCTTATCCAAAATGCTCAGGACCACAAGCATTTTGGATAAGGGATTTTTGCGTATTTTGGAATATTTTAGTTTTTTCATACATACCTGGTCCCCCGGCGGTGCCCTGATGGTCTCCCAACATCCACTGTGTCCCTTGGCATCCACGGCAGCCTTCGGAATCCTCTTCAGTGGCATCTCCGGTCCCAGGGGTGCATTGCGCAAATGCACGGGCACGCTGGTGCATTCTTGGGACCGGGGATGAAATTGAAGAAGATTTCGATGGCCGCCGTGGACACCGCGGGGCCTTGGTAAGTATGAAAAAGGGGGGGTCAACAAACAGAAAACCCCCCGAAATATTATGAAAAACCATGTTTTTCTGAATATTTCGGTTTTTGGCATATACGGATAAGGGAGACTCGTCCTGTAGTATTATTATTATTATTATTATTATTATTATTATTATTACTACTACTACTACTGTGTTTTCTATAGTACCATCACAATATGCAGGGCATTAAACAGGATGTTTAACCGCACCATTTCTAATGTCCATTGGGGCAGAATCATTTACCAATAACTAGAACCAGGAGACTTTAGTCCACTGTATTGTAACGTACTGAGGCACCAGCAGCTTCTCGGCCATAGGATGTACTTTGTGGATTGCAGGTGTCCAGTGTAGTAACCAGGATCCTCTGCTGGCTGAGCTCCCCAGTGCAGAATAGTGTATGCTTTTTTGTGTCTGCCTCCTGTACATTGAATGGTGACAGTGAATAGCTACTTACTCCCATTGTCTCCTCCAAACATGGCTAGCTATCTGTGTGGTTCCCATCCCACGCAATGCCAGGCAATGCTCAGACATAAAAACAATGTGCTGGCATAAGCAAATTTGTACTGTGCGTTTTTCAGTCATGAGCTACTTATTCCTGATGCTGTTCAAGTCATATTTGATCTGACCCACTTTGTTTGCTCACCATAACAACAGTGCAATACAAATGTGCCCTCTTGTAACCCCACCCATGAAATGCATTGCATGTTTGCCACTCCTGCCCGTGACGTGCGCTGCTCTGTATACTTAATCTGAGAGCTGCCAGAAAGCAGTCTGGCCCCAGCAGGGAAAGAGTTAAAGCATTTTTCGCTTCCTGCCTGGCGCTCCATCTGGCACCAGGCCAGCAGTCTGGTGTGTGAAATCCTGGGTAACCCTGTCACGTCTCTGGGAGAAAACACAGCAACACCACCTATGTCTAGCTCGGTCTGTGTTTTAATAAATACTATATTATGCCTACAATAATATGTTTTTTTTTTTTTCTGGAATACATTATTTTGGGAAAGTAGCCCTTCAGAGTGTAGAGGATGAGTATTACTAATGGTTTTTATGAAAGGCCCTCTGCTACCATTTCTTTTTCTTCATGGCCGATTTTATGCAGCCATATGTTACCATCAATTAACTTGCAATTACAGTTCAGACATGTAAGCTATTACACTAATATCAGGAGAAAGTTGCATAACCTTTTTCACTGCTAGGAAGCTAATGAGTAAGACAAACAACTTTAGGGACCGCACTAGCGATCATGGCGGCCTGCAGAACACAAAGGTTTAATCCTCTAGATTTAGAAAGCTGATATCTAGAATATACAGAAAATCCCACATTGTTTTAGGGAAACTGAGATAATGATATACGGTATTTACTTTATGATGGCTCAATGTACACAATGGACCTTATTCTGGTTCATTCGCTTGGACGCGAATTCGCACAGGGACCGATGTTTTGAGTATGCGCAGCAGCATTTCTACTCATGTGTATACGCTGGTGCATGCGGAGTCAGCAAGAAGTCTGGTCGCCGAGTGCACACTCGCGCAAAGGGGCGGACAGGGGCGTGGAGTGCTGGGCTGGGCCGGGCCATTAGCATATGTGTACGCCCTGGGTTTCATGGGCGTTCCCATTAAAATGCTGGGCGTACATATGCTAATGCGGTCGTGACGCACGTGCAGGGAGCCCAATTCCCTGCAATTCTTCCCTTATATGTACGAGTGGTTTGGGTCACCCTTGCATATGCAGGCGCCTTCGCGACCATCGAAGATGGGGAAGGTTCCCACTGGTATGCGAATGGATGTTCATGTAAAAGGCATGAGGAGCGGGGGGCGGGTAACATCATTATGCGATATCGGTAACCAATATCGTTCAGTGTGTGTACACATTGTCTAGATTGACAAGCTGTACGCCAATATAGATAAATATATCGCATTGCTCCTAGTCGTCTAGTGTGTATGGGGCTTAAGAAAAAAAATGTACTGCAAGTGTAAACAAAAATGTTGGTGTTGCCTAAAGCAGCAGTTCAATGCTTTAGGACAGTGGTTAACAAACTGGGGTGCCTAAGGCCAATTGCAGGGGCCCAGAACCAATTCATATGATTTATGGTCATTTTAAGAGATAAAACCAGTACTTGTGACTGTCAATCATAAAATATGTGGAAAATATGCATAAGTGAATCCTGTCCATCACCACATACCAGAACATATGATTGACATACAAAATTAATTTCCTTTCATTCTTTATTTATATATTTATGGATTCTTCAATAAGAAACTCCTGGTGTTGGGGTGCTGTGGAAAAAAGTCTAGGGTGCCATGATTCAAAAAATTTGGGAACAACTGCCTTAGGAACAACTTTAGGGGCTTCTTTCCATACAGTATTTCACCCTGAAAGGGATCCAATTGGATCCCTCCCAGCACTGCCCTCAGCTCGTTCATCACTTGACACATGTGCAGAAAGACTTTCAGATACTAACCTATCACAAAGGACAGCTCTTCCGGGAAATTCAAAAGATCACGGAAATTGAGCTACAATTTCCATGAGGTGTATTTTGGACTTTCCAGGTGTACTTTGTGGGGAAAGTGAATGTATAGATGCACTACAACCAAACTAATAAAAACACATAAAAGGATTGTCCTAGTTGTTTCTTCAATGCCAAGTCGACTTAAGTCTAATGGTGTGTACACACGGCAGATGTGCCTTAAGATCCTATCCACGATCCGATCAGATAGGATCGTGGATAGGATCTTAAGGCACATCCGATTTGCATCCTATCTTGACTATATAGTGCAGATCTGCACTATATAGACAAGGCAGCCAAGACTTTCTGGCTTCCGATACGTGAACGCGCATCGGGATCGGATCGGGATCGCAAGGGTTAAAACCCTTGCGATCTGCATCCGATTCCGATCCGATGGCGATCCGATGTTGACTATATCGTCAACATCGGAAAGGAAATCGTGTGTACACAGCATAAAACATGCAGTATTTAGGGATGGGGGTAAAAGGTGAAATGAATACGTTTATCTATTAATATTGCTTGCACCAAATTGTAA
Source organism: Crinia signifera (assembly GCF_055691185.1). Taxonomy (NCBI): domain Eukaryota; kingdom Metazoa; phylum Chordata; class Amphibia; order Anura; family Myobatrachidae; genus Crinia; species Crinia signifera. Next base: position 129,067,683 of record NC_139217.1, read on the forward strand.
TGACTGATATAAAATAAGGTTATTGCACCTTCAACATGAGCAGAAATAACTAGTACACTAATCATTGGTATCTGTGTTAGCTGCTTTCTGGAGACATCGTTGCTGAAAATAAAATCCAGCAATACCATTTCTAAGACATCTGTTGTAACATGTGGAAGTGGTTGCTCAGTACATCGCTCACTGACATCATTTAACCCCTCTTCCAGATAGTCATGTTGTCTGCAAGGATGTCCTGTATTTCTCTGTAAGACATTAGAGAGTGCGCACTGTATGCCGTTCCCAGTAATTACACAAATAACAAGTTAGGCACATTTTCCTTCATTATGTTTCCAAACAGATTTACGTTGTAATCTAAATACTGTCTGTAATCTGTAAATGGGTCTCTTTATAATTCAGTGTATATTTACAATGAGTTGGTTTTCATATATTTTGGAAATAGCGTCATTACGTTTTTTCCTACGTTACCATTTCTCAGTCTGTCTGTTCCTGACATCTTTCCTTAGAGTCTCAAGCAATATGTGTATATAGTTTATTGTGCATGAAAGGCTATACTTAAAAGATGACGTTCCTTCTTTTAATGACGTTTGTTTCCAAGAGTCATATTCATCTGTTTTAAATAAGGTTCTTCGAATGAAATAGTTTTTTTAGCTTGTTATATTTTATTTTGTATTCTAATTGCTTTCATGCTTATTTTTATTTTTTTGGATTAAATTTGTTTTTTATATTAGCGCAGTTTGTCTTCATTCCTGTATAGCAGGTCAGTCTGCAAATGGAATGCGATACCGATTCGATTTTGACTATATAAATAAATAATATCAAATAATATAATATCTTAATATATAAGTAACAATAATAAGAAGAATTCTCCTTGTGGCCGGTGCATGGTATCTAAGTACCTGGGTTTGACACCTTCACAATGTGTGCAGAATCTAGCTTATGCATGGCTAGAGGGCAAAGCACAGCTCACTTGTTCTGTATCCAAAAGGGTAAATGAGGGTTTTATTTTATCTTAGAATATTTACATGTACATGCATGTGTATTTTACTGTTCCAATGTTTGCAAAAGCCTCCATGTGATGGGAATTAAATAATTCCGGAGTCCTATTATCCAGTGCAGAAATTTTGACAGCAAGTGGAAGATTGTAATTACTATCTTCCATTAGAGTCTGTGGCTTTGGCCAGATAAGCTGTGACCAGGGCAGGAGATCTTGGATTGTCTTTCACTGTTGTCATGGCGACTGTGATGCAGGTGGCCTATTACTGCCTGGCTTGTCAGATCTTATACATCAAACTGGTGCTAAGTGAAAATATGTTACAGGCCTGGCCCAGAGAGAGGCAGGAAGAAATTACCAGCAGTTTTTATGAAATCTGGTAGCCCCTTTGCTAAATTCAAGATTATTAGCATTATTATCATCATCAATGTTGTTGTTGTTATTATTATTATTATTATTATTATTATTATTATTTATAATATGACTCCAACATGACCCATTCCATTAGGTACAAATCATGCTCTATTCCTGGACTTCCCTGCCAGTGGCAGTTACAGAGGTTGGACTCCAGGCAGTCCAAAATTCAAAGAGGGGGGGTCACATCAACTGCCAGGTAATCCATGACAGTGATGTTTGGAGTGGCATTAGGTGTGGCTCCCCTTTTTGAATATTGGACCTTGTTAGAGGGTATGTTAATATTAATAATAATAAAAAGAAAGAAATATTTTATATAGAGTGCCTTACCTTTTGTCTGTATCCCATAATTTCATTATCTGCTGCTCACAACACCCTCTTTATCATTGTTTTAATGGGGTGGCGTTATAAATTGTGACTTTACCATGTGTCAAGTATGGTATAATTGTACCTTGCAGTCTGCATACCTCGCAACATGATCCATTCCAGGAGGAACAAGATGCTCTGTACCTGGAATTCCATACCAGTAGCAGTTCCAGAGTTGCAGGGCTGCAGCACAGTCCAAAATTCAGATAGGGGAGCCCCACCAACTGCCAAATACTGACTGCTGTATTTTTACACTGCAATATAGATATCACTTTGACGTAAAACCCCACCCAAATCTACTTCGATTGGATTTATCACATGTAAAATATGGCACATCGAGTGCCAAATCTTAGTGAGCTTGCCCGGGGAGCTGCCAGGGGGAACTCAAGGGGAAATCTGGGCTGACTTTTCCTTAGGACAAGTCGCCTAAAGTATGGGAACCTCAACTCAAGATATGAGCCATTGAAGTGGAACTCCGCAAGTAATATAGTACTTGGAAAACCTTCAGAGAGAGCGGGTTAAGGAGTAGTGCTTCCAGCACATCTTAAATGAGGTATCACTCAATGAAGGCCTTGTAGTGCTTGTCTCGAATGATGTATCACAGGTAAAAGGCTATGTTCTCAGAGCAATAATTATTGCATATTTTAGGTTTAATCACATTCTTCTTTTTCTCATAGTACTCTGACATCAGTGGTGGAGATCTCAACATCACCATAATGTAGGCCAAGCTAGCAAAAACATATACTTCCAGGAGGCAACACAATTCCTTTTTTTATTGCAGTGGCAGCCATCTAAATCATCCCGACTGTGCAATATGAGTGTATGGTAAAAAGTAGAAAACTTTTTAATACAATGTATAAGGGATTGTTTTGTTTTGCTGTATCCAGGATCTATAAGGTCAGATACTGGATGTTACTGTCAGTGAAATTCCATGTAAAACTATATTTAAAGTAAATATGTCCTAAATATACACCACCGTAATGAAACTGAAGACATTAAAATGTCATAACATGTTTATTGATTTATTTAATTTTGTAAAATTTAATACACTTGTACTGCATTTATGGAACCTACAATTATTATTATCATCTATAATCCCTTCATTGCAGAGGATAAGTATGGCTTGTCCCCCAATATCAGCTAGACCGCAGAAGTCCCATGGGTTTTGTATGTATTGCTCACGCAAAATAACTTTTGTCTGCAGCAGCCTCATGTGAATTTGGAATGTTGTGTTTTGGGGTGCCGGTTGACAAGCCCCCCTAAATAGGGCGCTGTGCAAAATTCTACTACCAACTATAATCTCCCTGAAACTAGTTTTCAAAAGTAGGCAAGTATGATCCTCTCTCTGGTGGCAGGATAGGCAGCTGCACACCTAAAGGTTCCAACGTGAGTTTTGCCCTAACAGATTTACTTAATAGGTCATGCAAAACATACATCAGTCATTTTATTGACGACATAAATAAATGCTCCCTGTGCACAGTGCAGACAAGACGGGCCTTCTTTACCCATATTCCTATTATATGTTACTCCTTGCAGGACAGAGTGTTTAGCACTGAGCTAATAAGAATAGATGAGGTGATGTCTGGTACATGGCTCTTCCATAGATAAGCTGCTGCATGGAAGCCATGTTCCCTTATATCTGTGTACTGTATTATAGCAGAGCCTCCCATTTTATTGCACTTCAGTTTAGGTGAGTGCAAAAATATGGGAAATAAACACTTCCACAGCTGAAGGCTGGAGAGCTGCCAGATCTGAGAGGCCCAGATTTCAGATTCTTGTCTAAAAAATATATCTAATAACTGGGTCACATATTTTCCCATAGGAAAATCAGACATGCCTGTTGTCTGTCATTATAATGGCAATGTATGCTGCCTGCCCTATGAGAAAAACCTGCTTTATTCTGTAACTTGAGCTTTTCACAACAGACAAACCTACGATTACAGTATAGGGCCACAATTAGGAGGTGAAAACCTCTAGCTGGGAAACAGATCCATATAGATAACAATGGCAGTTACAGAATAAGGAAATGTGCAGTTCTGCAGGTGCATACCCTATTCTTTCTGTATACAGGGGTGCAACGGTGCATCTACAGGACCAAGAGCAACATTTGGCTGGTGATGCCACTCAAAATAGCAGAATGCAGGTGCTTTCTAAAAGGGCCTACACATGGGAAGATGCTGAAGCAATCTGAGCAATGCTAGACTGCTCAGAACATCGCTCGATGTGCCAGCGATGTGTGTGTTTAGTGATCTGTCAGGGCTAGCAGTCTTTGGTGAGAACACTGACCCTGACCAATTAATAACCAGCATACTGGATATTAATCACCAGTCAGGGCCAGTGTACTCACTAGAGAACACTGGCCCTGACAGATCGCTCAGCACACATCGCTGTTCAGCGCTGTGTTCTGATATATCTATCTAGCATTGCTGGGAGCATTGCTCAGCAAAATCTCCCCTTGTACTGTTGGATTTTATATTTGTTTAACTGTTGGATTTTATAAGTGTTTGTCAGCAATGTTCTATGACTGTCATGCTATCAGACTGATCATCTACTGGTCAGTTCTCCCAATTCCCATACATTCCTAAGACAGGGTTGCCTACCCTCCCACATTTAGCAGGAGTTGCACGCTTTTTGAGTCTTTCTCCCGAAATACAATAAATTCTCCCGTTTTTTTTAGCCTGCACAGCAATAAACTGTGACTGTGCAAGTCGCGGAGTGCCCCCTCACTGAACTGGCAGCCAGATAGTAGGCAACCCTGTCCTAACATTATATAGTAGGCAACCCTGTCCTAACATTATATAGTAGGCAACCCTGTCCTAACATTTAGCCACCTGAGAAACTCCTGTAAACTTCATGACATTTCACTGTGGACTATATCTGGAAATGTGTCTTCAAAATTGATAAGAAGTAAAGTACAGATTATTGCCATTTTACTTATTTCCTTAAAACCGCATAAGTGTTTGATTTTCTCCTATTATTATTGTTATTTATCATATTTTTGTTCCCTAATATATCACTGTTAAAGGTCATGCAATTCAATGTAATAATTTACTTTTTAAAAACACAGTAGAAAGTCCATTTAACATTTTGCAAAATGAGTGGCCTTTTACCTTGCATGCCCAGTCATGGATGGCACAGGATTAATGTGATGGGAACCTCACATTAAAAGCTCCCATTTGATCAAAGGCTGATGCTGGATAAAGGTGGTATGCAGTTTTCTATTAATGTGAATTATCGCTACAGGTTAGTGTAGTCTGACAGAGACATGACCAGTTATGTCACTGTTAGTTTAGAGGGGAATATTTTTTATATCTAATACCCCTTTCACACCAGAAATTGCAGGGGCTTACCCGGGAATATGGTCCCTGGATCATGGAGGGACATTCCCTGGTTGGCTCCTTTCACACAAGCCTAGTCCCTGCATTTTTTGGTGTGAGGGGGTCCAGGCAGCAGGTGGCGGGTACATGCAGCAGGTGGCGGGGTCCAGACTGAGGATTCGGCAGTGGCGTCTGGGCGCTTGTAGTGATATTTGGCGGGCAGCGGGGCGGGAAAATTTAATTTTTTTTTTTTAAAAGACTGACCGGACGCTGATTGGTTGAGAGTGTCCGGACAGTCTTTTCATATCCAGCAGCAATTCCCGCCCTGCTGTCTGGCTAGTAGCGCTACAAGCGCAGTCTGGACCCCGCTGCCTGGATGGAAGCAAGCCAGGATGCTGGGTAAGTACCTTTCACACCAACCTGTTTTGCGGAGCAACCTTACTATCCAGCAGGGCTGAATTCCTGGTAAATTTTACTGGGAATTTGGGCTGGGAACCTTGCATAACAGCGCTAGTCGCGGGTTGTTCTCGGGGCCAACCCGGGAATTCAGGCTGGTATGAAAGGGGTATTAACGAGGTCTTGAACCCAAGTCAGTGACTTTTGATTGTGGGATGGTAGGAATGGAGGAAATATTGCAATTTGTTTTTGACGGACATTTGTAGTCATATATATATATATATATAAAAGGGGCTATCGCACCCCCGAAACGTTGGTTGTTTCCACAAATATATTTACCTTTGAAAGTTTCCCTGGAGTGCCGCCTATTCTTCCTAAGTTATCCATCCATCGCAGGGAGGGCACCGGAGCACATTGTACATTGTTCAACAGGGAGAGTGCATTTAAAAATGCATGCATTAGCAAACCAATATATTATACATTTACCTAACAGAGTGCAATACTATTCTAGAGTGGTCTGACTGAGCTGTCAATCAGTGCCAGTCCACTAGTGGGATTATCGTCTTGTCCTGGATGTTTCAAGAGATATTTCTCTATTTCCAAGATGTTTTCTTGTTCAGAATCCTAAGCGCTTTAGATTTGGTGTCAATGATTTGACTGTAGTAAAGAAAATAAATGTTGAACTCACTTATCCAACAGTCTTGTCACTTTTATCAGCAGCCCACTTCAAAGACATACTTGAAGGAACAAAAAAACATGTTGTTATTTGAAAAAGCTACCAGTAATCTCCAGAAATACATAAAAATATCAGAATCTTGTTGGAATTGAAGATATATGAGATCGGAAGCACTTATTGTACTGTATGAGCTCGATCCCATTATGTGCCGTTCTTACTGAGGTGCGGCCGAGGGTAGGTGTCGCAGGCACAGAAGGGAGCAGGCTGTCACATGCGGGGATGAGAGTGAGGGGGCTTCAGGTGCATGCATCTGGGTTAGGCAGGCTGACACTTGACTGCAGGAAGGGGGGGGGGCACAGGTAGCACAGCAGTGTACCTGTTTGTGGGCATTGCACCAGGTGTGTGCAGCCAGCTGCTGAGGACTGCTGCCCCTGGTCATACTAATTACCCGGGCCCAGGTCTAATGGAGGGGCCCAGTAGGGCTCCCATTATTTGGGAACAGCATCTGCTGGACAGCAGTGTGGCCAGGGAGGTGTTTGAAGTACTATATGTCTGTAAAGGTGCATGGCCACGCCTCCCACAATTAGACGGTGCCCACTGAAAAATGGCTGCCGGACGGGGTCCCGACAGTCGGGATCCCGACAGTCATTAACCCGACGTCGGGACCCCGACTGTTAAAACACTGACGGCTGGGTTCCCTCGTGGGGGTCCACGACCCCCATAGAGGGAGAATAGAATAGGTGGCGACGCTGTCTGAGACCAGGCAGTCGGGATCCCGACTGTCGGTGAATCATACCACACCCCTGAAAAATACCAGGGCACAACCAGGCTCTCTATTGCCCTGCATATAATCTCTGGCAGTCAGGGCTGCCACTAGGAATTTTGGGGCCCGGGACTGATTAACAGTGGGGGCCCCTCCGCCCCCCTTCACTTACCGCCCAACCTCTGCTCCCTCATCCCCTCCTGCTGAACGGTCAGGTCCCCAAGCACAGGCTTCTTTAATGCAGGACGCCGGCGACCAATTAAAATGCAGCACAGGCTAATGAGCCAATCAGAGCTTGTGTACCGGCAGCCACTCGGATTGGCCAACTCGGATTGGCTAACGGTACACAAGCTCTGATTGGATCAAAAGCAAGTGCAGCATTTTAATTTGTTGCCGGTGTCCTGCATTGAAGATGCCTGTGCTTCGTTCAGAGCAACGAGCGCTGCGCAGGCAGCACAGCCGAGGCAGTCAGGGGGGCTGCGGTGGGCAAAATTAGCTGCCCGGGCCCTTCTAGAGGCCAGGGCCCGGGACAGCTGTACCCACAGCACCCCCCTGTCGGCAGCCCTACTGGCAATTGTAAAAGGCAGCTGCAGTGGCCTCTGGTGTGGCACTCTATGCAGCCTGCCTGGTCTTCATGCTACCTCCCGTCTCCATTCCTTTTACCCAGGAATGAACATTTCTGCCCCAACTTCGGTGGTGCAGTGGTAATTAAAAAAAGAAAACAGGTGCAGGAAATTGCCCGCTTTGCCCCATAGCAGTTGCATCCCCTGCATCCTCTGTTGTTACGCCACTGCTGTTTCCTATCTTTCTAACATTACTTTTTTGCTATAGTATTACACTCATTAAAATCTTACTCGTACAGGTGCCCATACACGTTACAATTATTGTTTAAAATATTGTATACCATATCGCATCTCGGTTTTGCAATGAGATGAGATCTAGTACAAAAAGTATGTGCAGCACATACTTTTGGGCACCTTTAAGTTGATGTTGTGTTTGTCACATTTCTCTTTGACTACTCTCTCTCTCTCTCTCTCTCTCTCTTTTTCTCTCTCTCCAGGTTGTTGCTGGTAATAGACATTTATGTGTTTGAGGTGCAAGCACAGATAAGTGGCACTCGCAGGGAGGATTAAACTGCAGAGTAATTGACAGGAAAGGACTTTTTTCTGAGCGTGTATCTTTCTACATCTGCATTTTCATATGCAGAAAACATACCTGTTCGCGTGTCCATTCTGCATGGCCATGGTCACTGGAGAGTCAATGGGGTTTATTTACAAACATAGGAGATAGAATCTGATTGGTTGCCTATAGCAACATCTAATTTGATATAGAACTCTCACCTTAGTAAATAAACCCCAATGTTCTTTGTTGCTGCATATATGTAGTATGTAGTTGCTGAGGACTTTTGGTGGCTGCATCACCTGTGATGTTTAGCTTCTCTGTAGCCTGGAAAAGTGATGGGGATTATGTGTTAGTGCGGGTGAAAAGACAATTGAATTGCCCCAGTCTCACCACTCTGTGAACTGGATCCCAGTCATATATTTTTTACTTCTTCTAGATTCAGTTACATCTGTGTTCCTCAAGGTTAGAAATTGCTTAAGGATCTGCTTGTAAAGTGTGTGATTAGGATTAAGGGTATTTAATTAGCAAAAAAAACAAACAGTAGGGAGCAGATACAGAAGCTAGCTAAACAAGGCAGCGCTGTGTTATATTCATTGGCAGTTGGGCTTTTTAGCGTGAATTTGCCAATTTCAATTTATTTATAAGCTTGTAAGTTACAGTAATAGAGTGACATGTAAGGATGCTTATTTTTACTCCATAATGTCTGTGTGTGACTGATAAATAAAATAGCAACAATAATATCCAACTTGTCTAGAGTGGGCCATATACAAATGCCATATTCAGATAGAGACATTCTGGTTGTTAATAACTATTTATTTCAACACAAATTAGCTGATGGTATATACAGTGCATCCGGAAAGTGATGGTATATACAGTGCATCCGGAAAGTGATGGTATATACAGTGCATCCGGAAAGTGATGGTATATACAGTGCATCCGGAAAGTGATGGTATATACAGTGCATCCGGAAAGTGATGGTATATACAGTGCATCCGGAAAGTGATGGTATATACAGTGCATCCGGAAAGTGATGGTATATACAGTGCATCCGGAAAGTGATGGTATATACAGTGCATCCGGAAAGTATTCACAGAGCTTCACTTTTTCCACATTTTGTTATGTTACAGCCTTTTTTTCCTCTAAATTCTGTACACAATACCCCATATTGACAATGTGATTTTTTTTAAAGATTTGCAAATGTATTAAAAATAACAAACTAAGAAATCACATGTACATAAGTATACACAGCCTTTGTTCATTACTCTGTTGATGCACCTTTGGTAGCAATTAAAGACTTTTTGAATATGATGCCACGAGCTTGGCACACTTACTGTATCTTTGGACAGTTTTGCCCATTCCTCTTTGCAGCAGCTCTCAAGCTTCATCAGGGTGAATGGGACATGTCGGTGCACAGCCAATTTCAGATCTCTCCACAGTGGCTGGGCCACTCAGTTACATTCACAGAGTTGTCCTGAAGCCACTCCTTTGAAATCTTGACTGTGTGCTTAGAGTCATTGTCCTGCTGGAAGATGAACCGTCGCCCCAGTCTGAGGACTAGAGTGCTCTGGAGCAGGTTTCATCCAGGATGTCTCATTTGTACATTGCTGAATTCATCTTTCCCTCTATCTTGAATAGTCTCCTAGTTCCTGCCGCTGAGAAACATCGCCGCAGCATTATGCTGCCACCACTATGCTTCACTGCAGGGATGTTATTGGCCTGGGAATGAGCGATGCCTGTTTTTCTCCAACATGATGCCTGGCATTCACGCCAAAGAGTTCAATCTTTTGTCTCATCAGACCAGAGAATTTTGTTTCTCATGGTCTGAGAGTCCTTCAGGTGCATTTTGGCAAACTCCTTCACACGTGCTACCATGTGCTTCTTACTAAGGAGTGGCTTCCATCTGGCCACTATACCATACAGGTCTGATTGGTGATTGCTGAAGAGATGTTGTCACTTCTGGAAGGTTCAGCCCTGCAGCCCATAGGTAAAAACCACCACTGTTCCAAAATAACACAAGAAAAGCTAGAAGCCATGCTGGTGGGGATGGGTGTTAGGCAGGGTGAGCACAGGCAAGAATCAAAGGAAAAATAAATTTCAATATCACTACACAGCAGAAGCTATACACATTATCTCCCTACATAAAGCTTGTTACCTAAATATAGTTTGAAAATCATGGAACATTTAAATACATATAAATACTTTTTTTATTTTAAAGGTTAAATATCTTTAAATACTTATTGTTATCTTGGTCATGGTAAAGGTGGATGAGCATGTTTCTCTTGGCTAAAAGACAAAAGGAAAAGAGCAGCTTGCCACTGACATCAGCTGACAGAGCCATTAGCTTGTTAATAGAAAGGGAGTTTCAGATCGATTGTCAGCCAAGAAATACATTTTACATTATTTTGACGACAGATAAAGAAAGGCAAGGGAGGTAGGCTTGTGTGAGATCTCATTTACTAAGATACAAATTCAATTCTGTCTATCCAGTTACAATTTGCATTTGTGTTATTGTTTGATAATTCAAGGCACTTAGAAAGGGAAAAGCCACGTATCAGACTTGTGAGGGTTCTGATGTATGTAATACAGTATGTGCCTCTTTTTGCCATGCATATTTAAATCATCAATTTAAAAGTAAACTTCTGTGCATGTTTTAATATGAAAAGATACATTCAATGTATATAGATATCAGTGTCGCTAATACTATAAGGTCATACTTCATCCCTGCTCTTCCTAGCATAGTGACATGGGTTAAATAAATCACTAAGGCAAATAGTGGGTAATAGAGAAACACACTTTTCTTATTATCAAAACACAAAAGAAAATCATAGCAAAAAGCAAACAATACAAAATGGGGAATTCAATTAGCCGTGATAATTTGCCACAGGCTAATTGAGCCTCCAGATCTATTTAATTCATGCAAATTGGGCTCGATGTCAGCACTTATCTGGGATTTGTTTTTGTTTTTTTGGTACGGGTTAACGGGTACCATGACCCTGTTAACACACAAAGGCGTGAATATTTCATGGATTCTATATGTTAACATTCATCAAAAGAATAGACTAGAAGTTAATAGGTGTTCATGGTGAAAAAGGCTCTGGAACTAAATAGCCTCAAGCGATAAAAGGGTCTGATTCAGAGATGAACTGAATCAGCATTGCATTTCTGTCTGATCTCTTGGAGGGACATGTAGGAAATATCTTAGCAGATGCCACCTGCAAGGAGCTGCGATCCAATCATGGCAACTGATGCAAGCTGGGATCTAACATCGATACCATTGGTCACGATATTCCGTGCAGACATCCACCGTAGCAAGCCTCAGCTTGCACAGGTGGCCAACATAAGTGGAGGCTACGAGTCCAAGCAGTATGTGTGGTGAAATGCAGATCTCAGGCTGTCCAATCCCAGCAAAATGCCCCCATTTTCAGAAAAGCAGTCCTCCCTCCGCCACCTACCTACCACCACAATGCTGCTGCCTGTCATTCAGGCAGCAGAAGGGGGAATCTGTGCATGGCCACACAAGAGGCTTTCACAGCCGCATAATGTCATTCAAAGTAAACAATTAAATCATCAGAAAGTGTGTCTAGTAAATTGTGTTAAAAATAGGAGGTAATGTTTGTTTATAGCTCTGCACTAATATCTGAAATGCTATCCTGGCCATCTCTTTAACCCCTTCAGTGGTGGGTTTTTTTTTTTATTTGGGAGCGCTCCCCACTGGGCGAGTTTTATATGGGGAGCGCTCCCTTAAAAAAAAACACCACTTCCTCCCTGGGTCCGGGCAGCGCCGCTGAACTGTCAATCAGCCGCTGCCCGGACCTGCACCCCGGCACCTCGTCCCTGTCCCTGGCAACCGACTTGTCATAAGCCGGCACCGGGGACTTCAATATGCTGGAGGGGAGGGGGGAGGAGGAGGCGCAGCGGAGGGGAGGGAGCCGGGCTGTAAACAGTGGCAATCCTGAGAATTTTCCACTGAGGCACAGCCTGGAAAATTCTCGGGATTGCCACTGATGGGGTTAAACCACTAAATGTTTGCTGAAACCTATTTCTCTGGCATACTACAGTATGTGGTAGCAGAGTGGATAGAAGAAATAAAGACAAAATATTTATATAATGTAATTACAGAAAGTCTGGAAAAATGATCTTGCATAATGTCATAGAAGCACATACAACTCTGAAACTGGCTATACACTACTGTGTATGACCATTCAATTCCCCACAAGCCACCCAGGACCTTCCCTGTGGTGCTTTCACATATGATGTATTGCATGTGACCCCTGCTCCCCGCTTCTGGGAGGGGGGACCGAGTCGGAGGTTAGGTCCGACCTCCGACTCAGGTCCGATGCGCACAGGACCGCTCATCGGACTCGATGGGACATCACACACATCCAATTTGGGCCAAATTCTCGTCCCGATCTGTCAGGAACTGAAATCGACCCAAATTGCTGGGAGCCTTGAACCACAACATTTTAAAAGGAAAATTTACTTCAGTTATTAAAAATGTTTACTTCATTTATAAATGTTTATTAAAATAAAACGTAAACTCACAAGTCATTTTAGCGTATTTACAAAATTTGTTCATTTAATCATATTGTGCTTTGCTTGAGCTATGTAACATTTTGGCCACTCAGATGGTTGATTCCAGCATAGTGTCTAAAATATCCAGAGGAAGTTAGAATAATTGCTTCAAATGGAGTGGGGTCCCCCCTCCTGAGCATAAAGCAGCCCCGGGCTCAAAGAGTCGGTCCTGGTTTAAAAAAATCAGGGGGCAAAACAAATAGGGTCTCCTGGATTTTTTAAAATCTGCACCAGGCTCAAGGGCCGGTCCTGGTTCCCAAAATACAGGGGACAAAACAAGTAGGGGTCCCCCGTATTACAAGAACCAGCACCGGGCCCAACCAGCCAGCAGAGTAATGCCACAGCCTGGGGAGACTTTTTATACAAGTCCCCTCGGCCAAAGCATTCACCCCCTGACTGGTCAGCCTGGGCTGGGATCCTGGGGAAGTGGGGACCCCCCCAATGAAGGGGTCCCCCTCCAGAATTTACCTGCCCAGGCTGAAACCAGGGGCTGTCCCTGGTGCCCCAGTGTGGTGGGCACCGGGCTGATGTTTGTGTAAAAAATAGAACAAACTATTGTGTATTGTTGTGGAACTATGAGCCCATCAAACCTGCACCGCATGCAGGGACTTGGAGAACCCGCTGGAACTTGTAATTCCACAACAGTACAAATTGTGAAAAAAACACAGACACATAGGAACAGTAACACTTTATTACATACTACAATTATCCACTCATATATTACCTATGGGTCCACCAATGGCCTGTCCTCTTGTCCATGTAGAATCCATTTGGGTTCCTGTGGAAAAAAATCAAACTCACGCGCTGTCTTCTGTGTTTCTCAGGCTCCACAGGAACACTGTACACACACTACGATCTTCTGTTTACTTATGTGGCTCCGCCCACAGACCGGGAGTTAGGAATGCCCACCAGCCAATCATGATCGGGGATCGGAATTTCTCCGATCATGATTGGCTGGTGGGATAATGTGCGATTTCAGAACCTTACTAAAAATCTCATCCCATTAAATATCACCCTTAATGTCTCAGATGAGACCCCTGATCCTCTTACCTTTTTTTACTTACTACGCACACCACACATTGGGCCTGATTCTGGTTGACTTGGTAAGGCCCCCCCCGTCCCCATCATTTGAGGGGATGTGTTATGAAAACACAACCCCTCGCATTTGCCCGCAGCAGGAGAAATTATTAGATAGTCGGCGATCATCAAATGATTCTCCTGAGCTCGCAAATATAAGCCAGTGGAGACTGACTTATATTTACGGGCTCCGGGACAAAGACAGGGCGCCCCCGGCACACTGTAATAAGTAACAGCAGTCATATAATACAGTGCTAGGCATAATGGCTTCAAGGCCCTTTGGGCCTGATTCAGACCTGCCCGCTAGGCTGTGTATATTCTCTATCTAGCGAGCAGGTAAACGACGCCCGCTGCATGCCCATAAATTGCTGAGCGTTTTCCTGCTTCCTCCAACTATTGGGCAAATGCCCTGGCGAGTGTGGAGGTCGCCGAATGCGTTGTCATGTTTGTGCATGAGCAAACACCAAATTTCGGCCAGGGTAGCAAATTCGACCTGCACAGAGCGGGTCTGAATTGCCCCATTTGTCTGGTCTTGCCACATTTCCTACATTACTAAATGGTAACTCATCCCAGAGGTGTTCAGGTGTCCACTCCCACAATAAATGGCTTGGGCAATTATATTATATAAAATCTTTGCTAGTAAAAAAGGCAAACACGCTAGTCACTACTACAGCCACTAAAATGACTCACAAAAACTATTATTCTGAAATCCCTTTTTGGAGATCCCAATTTCCGTACGTTACCTTTTATGCAGGGTTGCCAGAGAGGTCTGTTTGAGCTGTTAGCACCACATTATCCCTGCCTGCAGCTTTTAGATGAAAGGACAAAACTCCATTAACACAGTAGGACTTAGTTACAAAACTAGTGTGTTAAAGTGAAGCAAAAATCTGGGGAATGTGTTACTGCCGATATAAATATCTTGCTCATAAAGGCCACTTATTAGTCAAATCACTCAATCTAGCATTTTGTAGACCATGATTTCTGTTACTATGTATCCCACTTTCATTTTCTAATTGTGGCAACATCAACTCAGTAATATGACCTTTGTGCTTAATGAATGCCGCTGTGCGTCTACACCCCATGTCATTGTAAATTGCAACAATAATTGTTATTGCAGACTTGTCATAATGAACGAACATCTTATTTTTATTCGAGTATCACCCCACAATCTCCCCTCACTTTAGAGGGGAGTTTTGGGGATGATAAACCATTGTCAACCTCCCCCCTTAAAAGTGGACTTGTGGTGCTGTTTTAAAAAAAAACATGAATTGTAGCGTCTATAATTATGTATAGTAACAGTAAAAACCAAACAGCATTGTTTCAGTGACATTGACGTGTCATACAGGACGAATGCACAGAAAGCTTACTCCTGATGTTACAGGATGTTTCTCCCATGTGTATGTGTGACTTTCTCCCAGATGATGGTAGCTTCTTGCTGACATGTACAAAAAAATAATCCACTGATGTCTGTTACTGTGCTGACATACAAGGTGACCAGAATGCTTTCATTCTATGTGGTGATCACTGCCAGGGAAACCTTGAATATGTTTCATGTATACAGTAAAGTTGCCCATACATTAGGGCGATTTCCTTGCACTTTTGTCACTTTCATGCAATTGCTCTGATAAATTGCATGAAAAGCATCCAAATTGCATGTTTTTGACATGAGGTCCAATGCAATGCAGGGGTCCCCTGAAGATCGCAAGGACTGCATATTAGATAAGTTGCATCTCCAAGCCTTTCTGCAGGCTTGTCTGGGGATCGCAGAACGACTGCCTCCCGGGCAGTTCAAAGTGGGATCGCAGGCATCGTCATACAAGAGATTGGGGGGGATTCTCTAACATCTGCTCCCCAGCTCCGGCACACTTCGCATTCATAATTATTGCATATGCAGTAACATATGCGATAATTATGGCAAAGGACAGCTCTTGCGTTAAGAGCTGTCCTTTGCGATAGAGTCAGCGGGTCCCATGGGGACCCGGCGGCTCTCCCCTCCCTCCCTTACCTGGCGCTGCGCCGGGCTCTCCTCCTCCCTGCACTGGAAGAGGATCAGTGCAGGGAGGAAGAGGTCACAGGTCTGGGCAGCACAGCGCTGTGCTGCCCGGACACAGGTGAGAGGGGGGGCGATGCGGGGCGACGTACGGGGCGACGGTGGGTCGGTGCGGGGCAGTGGAGGGTTGCGGTAGAAGCCCATTGGCTTCTATGGGACATCCGCCGCGGTAACCCGGCGGGGGATGCTTACCGATAACGGGGTTTTTACCGCATTTTTAGCTTAGAGAATCTCCCCCATTATCTGTTGTTTGTAACAAGAATTGTGGGGTTTTTGTGCAATGTGTAAAATACAGCTAAGACTGTGTTTAGCCATTTATTAAATAGACTCTGGTGAAGTGTGCATGAATGTATCTCTCCTGCATTCTCCCGTGAGGTGACTTTACTTTGACTATGGCCAACATGATCTGCTGCACAATCTTGTTGGCGTTATTGTCTTTGAACAGAAAGGAGTGAAAAATACTTTGTGGTGCTCCATTCAAACTTGATGATTTGAGATTTATGATGTGGGAGTGTGGTCAAACTTACTGCAGAGGGAATATTATAACTAGCCCACTAAATGTCAGGATCTGCATTTGTCTCTATATAATAAATCATTACCAATAGGATAGGGGCAATGGCTCTCATTTTAGTTGGCTCGGTCCCTGGCGAATTGAACTGCACATGTACATATTCGCATTTGGGCATGTGCAGGGCTTCTGTGCAGGTGCCTTCGGAGACTTGCATAGTCGCTGTGGCATTCCCACAGGGAACAGGATGGAGGCAGGCACATGCAAACGCCCTGTGTTTCCTGGGCATACCCACAAAAATGACCACATTACCACCGCACAGGTACACAGGGGGAACATCTATACAGGTTTGGATGATGAGCCACACCCAACTAGGCCTAATATATAAACTTACACCATAAGCCATACTTATGGTAGACATTATACAAAGGGTGGTCATTATACAGGGAGTGCGGAAAGTCCCTACACATTAAGCACTGGCTCTGGCTGCAGGTCTCAGCTATCAAAACATAACATGGAAATAAAGACTGTAAAAACCATGATCTTGTCACTTAGCACACATTCTCAGCAGGGACACTTGCTTAGCTCACTGTCATCACAAAGGGACTTTTTGAACGCCCGTGTACCAGTGATAATCAACAATTGTTCTTGGGGGATTTTAGGTCTTTTATAATTGGTTAATTTGGTTTTGTGGCCATACAAGGAAACCAGTTTTAGGCAGGTTTTTCCAGTGACCAAGACACAATTTTCATTATTTTCTGGTATTACTATTTCATTTTTAACAAATCCAAACAATGGCCCAATAATGGAATAGGCCTCTTATACTACTTTCAGACCGCAAATGCCGTGTCGCACACGGGATTAGGACACGGGTCCCATCCCCAGAGCAACACGGCAATGCGGTCTGAAAGTTCCGACACCGACACGGCATATTGCCGAGTCGGTGACGTCACATGGGGCGGTGCTGGGCGGCGGCGCGTCATCGGGGGGCTCGGGAGGAGGCAGTACTTGGAGCTGACAGTGCTGCCTCCTCCATACTGTGAACGGGACACGGGTCGCTCGACCCAGGCACCCGTTCACACTGCGCTTGACACGGGTCATAGCCGTGTTCAACCCTGGTCATTACCAGGGTTGAACACCCGTGTTGCTCGACCCGTGGTGGCCTTTTCAGACCGCACCGTGACCCGTGTTTAGGCCCCGCGAACACGGCAATAAGCCGTGTTCGGAGTGCGGTCTGAAAGCGGTATTATACTGTATATGGACTGGCACTCCTGAAGCAGAGCAGTTGGAGGATATAATTCAGCCATGCTTATCTGTCTGGGGTTTTGCATATACATCACTTTGCTTGTATATTGTAAGGGTGAAGCAAAAGTGGGGAATTTGGCAGACTTGAGAGTATATATGAGGCTTCTAGAACATATCATGTTACATGTTACACATCAAGGTATCATTTTTTTTCTTTATTTCACTGAACATTTTTTTTGGCTGCTAAATGTATTTTTTCTGTGTACAGGGCAAGTGCGACAACGCCAGGTCTTGACAGACACAGAATTTGCTGTATCCCTGTACTTGCGCTGTCAGACAAGTGTCATGCAGTTATTGCAGACAGCACACCCGCCCACTGTAATGAAGGCATGATTGCACCCAAGCCAGCTTCAGTTATTACTGGTCTCCAGCTAGATGGCTAAGGAGGAACCCTTCTGCTAATATGCTAAAAAGAACATAAATCTTATAAATTATTCTGGAGACACTTGTTGGAAAATGTTTGGGCGTATTTCCTTCAACTCGCTCTGCAGATCTCTCTGGGGTTAACGGAACTGGAGTGTAAACACTAGCTGCTTGAGAAGCAAAATTAGAAACAGGAAGGAAATGTAGCTTGAAAGGAAGCATCTTTCCATCTTTGTTCTCGAGCATTGTTGTTTCATGTGCTATAGAACACACTGTATTTGCCTTTTTCTCTTTTTTCCTATTTCTTTATATTGAGTATAAATGTTTGGAATGCATTACTTTTAAATGTAGTATTTGTTATTTTCCCTCAGGAGTTCATGTGGCAGAATCATTTTGTACAGTTGCATTCACCTGTAATTTAATTTCAATAAATGTTTAATTAAAGCCATAATATATTTTCTAGTAGAAAAGGATACATGTTCTTCAAATGAATGAACTAGTGGTGATTAGCCTTAAAATGCGGATGCTTCAGGGCTTACAATACATATATACAATCTGTTTGCACTGCACACAAAACTTAGGGGTACATTTACTAAGATTTTTTAAAGATGAGATGTTGTCCATAGCAACCTATAACATTCTATCTTTTATTTTCTAGAAGGATCAAAATAAGAAGTAGAATCTGATTGGTTGCTATGGGCAACTGCCCCCCTCTGGGCTGGGGGGGGGGGGGGGAGTTTCAGCGGGCTCTACCTCCTGATTGGGGGGACGGCCACTGATGACCAGCATGGGAGGGTGGTGGGGAGGTTGGGCAGCCGGTTTAACGTTAATCCACGGATCGGAGATGAGGGGGGGGGGGGGCGGCTTACTGACTCACCTGCTCCCTGCTGGGTAGTGTCTGGACGAGTTTCTGGGTTGGTACCATACTTGGCTCTCCTTGGAGGCTCAGTACCGCCCTCCAGTGGCCGGCTGCCTAGTGGTGGCGCCGGCCCTGTGTGTTGATCCTCCTTCTCGCCAATGACTTCTGAACAAAATCTGGCATGTGGCAGATATGAAAAAATATCCACTTAACTCCACAATACAGTACTTATCATAAGTTATTTATGATCTGGTGCGATTGGTTCTTGTGTAATGGTACTGCCCCACGTGAAGCCATTCCATACGGTTTTTCACCATACTTTTTCACTCTTATTTTGACCCTGCCAGCTCTGGTATTGATCAGTAGATCTCCACCAGCAAACCACACCCATACATGCCACCTGTATTACCACTCACCTATACCCCAACCTCGAACAGGTCATTTAACAAATACATGCAGGAAAGGAAAAACATTTAGATTTTGGCAGATACATTTCACATGGTACATTTTACAAATGTGCATAGTATCATAGATGGTCACAGTAATCACAGCAGCTGCTGTGCAAAATATGTTAATGTGGCAGTAGGCGTCTTCAGTTGTGATACCGCTTAAAATATTGTGTCATCTCTTGCTTCTTCCGAAGACACAGCATCGGGTCATTCTATGACACATCTTCATTTTTGGGAAACATCTCCTGTCTCCGCCCACTCCCAGCCCCCAAATATAGGGAGCACCGTGTCTGAGGATGTTGGACCTGTGTGCAGAATGGGTCCTGACATCCTCGATACACAAAACTTCAGAGCTGTACTTACACCTGAGAAGGAATTTAATTTGACGCTGACGCTTCTCATATTAAAGGTATTCCTGTGGGAATGCTTCCTGCTATGGGGCAAGGAACGTTTAGCAATGTATTGTGCACCCACACAGTTTCCATGCTATAAATATTCTTTACTGAATTGTTGTAAAAAAGGGACTTTAAAGCATCTTTAATCAACATTTCTAAGAATATGTTACTGGATATCATTAACCCTTTACACTCTAGTAAAATAATAATATTACACTTATACCTTTTTCACACTACACAAATAACCAGGGTCTGACCTGGGTCTGTGTGAAAATTACAAAAAAGGAAAAACCCAGGTCCATCAACCCGAATTCCGTCCTGGGTTAAAAGAAGGGTTTTACTCAGGTCGATTCAAGGTTGCTGGAAAGTGCAGCTGGGCACCCAGGTGTTGTTCGCACTATAGGTAGGAGGCTGCCTGCGAGTGCCCCTTCCCCGATGATGTGCCGACGCTCCACACCGCCCCTGTGTGACGTGCTAGATTGCTGAGGGAAACTTCAACTTGCAAATGCCGGGTCGCTCCCGGAACTGACCCGTGTCCGAATCTGGAGTTTGACCAGGCATTTGCGTTGTGAAGGTGGTATGAGTCTATTCTGTCTCTAATCTGTTTGTGATGTGATTCCTTATACAGTACAGCCTTTACATCACATCTTAGTGCAGCAGTCTGTGTGAGGTAAATCCTGGCAAGCTCCTAGCAATGCAGGTGCTTAATTAATGCTTGGTGATCCTTTAAATCATTGGGCTGACGAGACGTTCTGTCAGTTACAGTCTACTGTACAGCTGTAGAATTGTAAACTATCAATCCATAGTCCATACACTACCGAGTGTACATTAACTAATCTGTACTGTTTTAACTTTTCAATCCACTATACTTGAGTTTCCTGCTCTAGTTCCCTGACACTGCGCTGCCTCCTGACTGCAGGCATTGAAATGCAAATGACAGCGATAATTGGCTAAGAGATAAATCCACAATGAGCAGTGAGCAATGCAGCAGGGAGTTAAGTGGCTAAGTGACAATTACTGCTCTACATCCTACAGTATCATGAGTGCTACTATCGTCTGTCCTCTGTTTAAAGGTGTTGGAGCATATTAATTGGAGAGTCTGGCTGTTAACAAGTCTCACTCAGCTAATCATCACATTCCTCCTCGAACAGTGCATAGCTTAATCCATCTTATTTTCATGTAACACATTTGTTACTACATTGCAGCCATCTCCAGCGAAAGGGTTAACAGCATGTGAGCGTTGCATCTCTGCTCCAGGTTAATGCTGGGGCGCCTTTATCACCGAAGCATCCTCCCATGCTTTCCCTGAGTGACACTGATGTGACATTGTGTGTGACCAGGTAGCACTGCTCTATTATAAGGCTTTCAAGTTCTCTCTTTGCCTTTTTCAATAAGGGTTCCGTGAGCTCTAACACTTTTGTTTCATTGTGTGAGCAATAATGAGGTAGAAAGAGTTCTTCTAAAGCACAACCTAAGGTGAATTGAGAAATACAAAAATTATGAGTAAAGTAGAATCTGGGTGCAATCAAACGATGAATTGATGCATACTTGCCTACTTTTAGAAATCTCTTTTCGAGGAGGATCCCAGAGAGGAGACTGTCAGCAGCACTCCTGGGGGTGGGCTTGATGTAGATTTCATCAAGCCCTGTCCCCAGTACTGCAAATCCCGCAATTTGTGGGTCTTCAAGGAGGAGGCGGACCTAAAAATGACATGATTTGTATATTTAGCCCCGTCCCCTACCACCAAAAAGCGGCGAATCGCTGAAATTTAACGCTGCTGCGGGGGAGATGCATGGAGGGTCCGACGGTATTCGGGAGGGTTTCCCACCTTTTCAGGGGGCTGGGAGGAGGACCTGATTTTTGGGAGCCTTACAGCCATTTTGTGAGGGTAGGCGACCCCAATTAAGTGTACTTCGTTGTACAACAATCCTTTGGTGTGTACCCAGCTTTAGATGTTTGCCAAGATATAGGCTGGTGGTAGATTCAGGATTATTGTGATTTTGGTTTATAGATGGAATAGTTTGCTGTATATTTGGAATAATAAAGCCCCATACTCACTAGATAAAAAATAAATAAAAAAAAAAGGGTATTGGTCATTTTGGCCTTTCTGAGCTACAGCTTTAAAAATAATTGCCCAGTGTGTATGCAGTATATCATTCAATCTGTAGCTCTGGGGAGTTCAAAGGAAATCGTTAACAATATCATTGTTTGCCTTTATCGCATAGTGCTGCATGCTTAATGCTGACAATATTGTCAACCAAACATGCAGCAACGCGGGTGGGGTGGCCATTGATGGGACTGACAATATTGTTTATCGTTCAGTGTGTATGCACAATATTAATATGAAAAACATAATGTGTGTATTTGTGTGTGTGTGTGTTTGTACAGAGCTATGTATTTGGAATATATATATATATATATATATATATATATATGTATATTGCTACCTTTCTAATGCCTTGTGTCCATTGGTGTTGTGACACACATGCTTTGTATCGGCCACTTAGGCTTTCATAATTTCATCAAATGCATGTAACGGTGGTTTATTTTGAAATGCATACAAATACACAACTCCCTTTAGTAAATATGCAAATGGCTATAGGGTCCCTAAGAAAAAGGGAGAAAACAGGGGTACTATTTCTAGACCATTACAAACATTGTACTAGTTTTAAGTAGAGATGGCCATTAGTGCAGTCGCCATCATCTACCATTGATGGGGATACTACAACCAGCCATCGATAATAATAAATTATGGTTGTACCTTTCGGTCGTCATCCATTTTCTTTGACTGACTGGCCAGTGAGCCAATCAGAATGCGGGGGGTGGGGCTTCACAGGTGTCAGTGGCGGAACTATGCTCCGTGACCCGGCACTAAAAAAAAAAAGCATAAAGAAAATGTTGTTTTATGTTATGCAAGCGATGGAAGGAAACCATCTGGTTCCCCCCATCGATGGCAAAAGTATTCAACATCGGCCATAACCCATTAATGATTCTGAATCAATAGTGGATGGTCATCCCTTGTGTTAAGGTGTCCATACAATAGGGTGATTCACATGCATTTGGTCACTATTCATGCACATCGCCTCGGGCCTGAGGATCGCACAGGCTACAGGTGAATTGTGTTGCTTGGCTGGGATCACATGCAATATGTTGTATGCAAAATGACCATACATTATATCATATATACCAGGCAGGTTCAATGGGGATCCCATGCAACTTCTCCCCTCGGAGAAGCCGAACAAGTGTATGGCCAGCTTTAGAAAAACTCTTGTGAACTGCATGCAATTAACACCACAAGTGTAACTTTAAATTGAATGGAGAGTCACAAGGCCATCTTTTTCTGCATCAGTGTCTGCCAAGGAATGTATCCTCCTCCCCCACTGCATATAATACACAGAGCAGTGAGAGTTGCAGAAAATATATGTACATATATTATTTGCCAAGTGGCTGTACCTGGGAAGCAGTATTATTTATAGCACAGGGCTCACTGACTTATGATACTAAATTCCAGTTGCACTCCTCATCCACAGCATTATACTTCACATATTTGCTGCCAATGAAAAAAAAGCACAATAAAACCTTTATTAGGGTTGATGCGTATTCACTGATTGTCCATGACACAGCAAGAAGCTTAAGACTGTATACTGTATGGGTGTTGCTCAGTATTAGAAACTGAGCATAGTTCTGAATACTTTTGTAGCCCTCTACAGTTCAAAAAGATATTTGTACCAAGTTCATAGAACAGAGGGGAAAGACTAGCACAAGTCCAAATGTCATAGGTAGTACGGGAGTTATTCACCAAAAGGAATGCAACTCCTGTAGTTCAAATACCTTATCCACAAAGATAACCTGCAGGGAGGTGTGTATCATCAGATCCAGACCCACTATTAGATCTGGGTCTGGATCTGATGATACACACGGTGAGATATGCACTATTTTTTGATTCGGTTTTGCTTATACAAGCAAAATAAAAAAGAAATCTAATAGAAAAATAGTCTTGGCAGGCAAGACTATTCAGATCCAGACAGATCCAGATCCAGACAAAGCTAAAATAGCGGTTGAATAGAAAGTAAAATCACACCATGTGTATGCACCTAACCCAGATCCAGACACAGACCAGGATCCAGACTCAGATCTAATAGTGGTCTAATAGAAAATAAATCTCACCGTTTGTATGCACCATAACAAAGTCGTGTGGGAACTGTGGGGACAGTTGCAAAAGGTGTCTTGTGCCACATGGCTTATTGAGGCTAGTTGTGTGAGGACATATATATGTGTGTGTGTGTGTGTGTGTGTGTGTGTGTGTGTGTGTGTGTGATATTTAACATATGTTGGCATCACATTATTCTATTCCTCTTACAGCCTGATTTGTATCCTTCATGTGGCTTCTTGTTGTTACAGCCTTTCTAGCAGGTATAAAGTTAATTGAAGTCTAATTAAGCACTTAATGTAGAGCTGGACAAATCCCAGGAGTGAGGTAGCCAATACGCCTAAACAGTCACCGCTGGCCCTTGACTTTGTGGAGTCATTTGTATTGATGTCAATGGATACACAGCTTCCTGGGTCCTTAATAGGTTCTGCTCTCTCCTGCATTTGGATATTTTGCTCCTAAATTGTGCTACATTGTTTCCACACCGAACTGAAGCCCCATACACACTAGCTGACAGGCCGCGGCCGACATAGTTAACTATATCACCTGCAGCCTGCAATATCGTCCGTACACACTGAAGGATATCAGCTGCCAATATCATTCAGTGTTGACACCGGGGCCTGCTAAACATGCAGGTCGCATGGCTATATTGCCAAATTGACCTGCATGTTTGCAAAACATCAATCATCATTAATGACATGCGGGAGTGCGTAACAATATTGTGAACTATATTGCTCAGATGCCCCTTCCACAATATCGCCTATTGTGTATGGAGCGTTAAGCAAATTCTATGGAACACATTGCGATATTGTTTTGTAGTACAAGGGGGTTATTCAGACCGGATGGTAATTTGCAGAGCCCTGCGATCAGATAACCGTCACCTCGCCATAGTGAAATCCCACCCTGTGCAAGGCTTGCACATAGATTGCCATCAAACTATATTCCCAGTGTGTGCAGTCTGTGTGTAACCCAGAACCTGCTCAGCCAGTGTGACAGAGACAGGCTGATCGAGGCCTGGAGCTGACATCACACACCCTCCCTGAAAACACTTGGGCAAGCCTATATTTTTCTTGACACTCCCAGAAAATGGCAGGTGTCTACCCCCAAACACAAGCTTCCGTATGTGTACCGATCGTAGCGGAATGCGCAAGGACATCCAGTGATACAATCCAGCATCATTTCTGATCGCAAACCATTTGCAAATTCGATCAGAAAAGAAGCTGGATTATATCGATGAATGGCCTTGCTCATGCGCACTACGATCTGTGTGCTTATATAATTGGCCAGTCTGCCAATTTGCAGCTCAGCAATCAGGTCTAAATAACACCCCAAGAATAGGATTTATCTAGCATAAATATGCAATACTGGCTAATCCCGCTCAAAGCTTCAAAAAGCTAGTCTGCTACCTTGTAATTGCCTCTGTGTTTCGGTATGTGTGATTGCCTCTGTGTGCCGGTATGTGTGAAAGAGAAAGAATTGTAGTTTCACTCTCTGTCAGCAGAAGGCAGTGTTTCGGTCACACATGGACACTAGACATATATACAGTTGTGCTCATTAGTTTACTGTACATACCCTAGCAGAATTTGTGATTTTATGGCCATTTGTCAGAGAATATGAATAACTCACAAACTTGTATTTCACTCATGGTTAGTGGTTGGGTGAAGAAACTGATCAAAAGTTTACATACCCCAGTTCCTAATATCGTGTATTGACCCCTTTAACATCAATGACAGCTTCAAGTTGTTTTTGGTAGTTGTGGATGAGGCTCTTTATTTTCTCAGATGGTAAAGCTGCCCATTCTACTTGGCAAAAAACCTCCAGTTCCTGTAAATTCTTGGGATGTCTTGCATGAACTGCACGTTTCAGATCTCCCTAGAGTGGCTCAATGATATTGAGATTAGGAGACTGAGATGGCCACTCCAGAACCTTCACTTTATTCTTGGCCTTGTGTTTTGGATCATTGTCATGTTAGAACGTCCAAGTACGTCCCATGCGCAGCTTCCGGGCTGATGAGTGCAAATAAGTGGTCCACCTTCGTGTTTTACAGTAGGAATGGTGTACCTTTCATCATAGGCCTTGTTGACTCCTCTCCAAATGTAACGTTTATGGTTGTGGCCAAAAAGTTCAATTTTGGCCTCATCACTCCAAATTACTTGGTTCCAGAAGTTTTGAGGCTTGTCTCTGTGCTGTTTGGAATATTGTAAGCGGGATACTTTGCGGCATTTGTGTAGTAATGGCTTTCTTCTGGCGACTCGACCATGCAGCCCATTTTTCTTCAAATGCCTCCTTATTGTGCATGTTGAAACAACCACACCACTTTTTTCAGAGAATCCTGTATTTCATCTGAAGTTATTTGTGGATTTTTCTTTGCATTCCGAACAGTTTTGTGACTGAAATTTTTGTTGGTCTACCTGACCGTGATTTGGTTTCCACAGAATCCCTCATTTTCCACTTCTTAATTAGAGTTTGAACACTGCATTCTCAATTGCTTGGATATCTTTTTTTATATCCCTTTCCTGTTTTATACAGTTCAATTACCTTTTCCCGCAGATCCTTTGACAATTCTTCTGCTTTCCCTATGACTTTGAATCCAGACAAGTCAGTGCAGCACTGGATGTAAGATGCAAGGGTCTTTCAGGAGGCCAGAAACACACTGACCTTTTATACACACACACACGGATTACAAGCAAACAGATTACAGGTGAGGATGGTTACCTTTAGTAGCCATTCAAACCCGTTTGTGTCAACTTGTATGCATGTTATCAGACCAAAATCTCCAGGATTTGTAAACTTTTGATCAGGGTCCTTTGGGTAGTTTCTGTTGTTATTATGATTTAAAAAGAGTAACACAGTTGTTGGACAATATATGAAAGAAATATACAAGTTTCCCCAATATTGAGCTAGCTAGTTCTTTGGAGCATAGGGATAGTGAATGTGTATGTGAGATTCCCCACTGCTCTTGCATGGCCACCCTAAGAATGGAGTAGATATAGTGACATCAACTGTTACCGTGATGAAATCCGCTATATGGAAATCTTGTCTCTGTGTTGAGTTGTTTAAAATCTTGTCCTGGAACATGGCGGTTTCGAGCACCAAACTTTAAAGAAGATAGCAGTCTGAATGTAGCCACAGATGAAAGCAACCAGGACTGCACCACCTGACTTAACCCATTGGGTGCCAAGTGAATTTGTGAAAACTGGCAAGCAAACATTTTTATTCATTATAATGACCTGAAATGTTTACCTTATATAGGAAATATAATCTTTTTTTTTTTTTTTTTACACTACATTTTTTATTTGAATTTATTTGACAAATGTGAGCGACACTGGCATTTTTAGCTAATATTTTGCACATCTCTCGCAGACATGTTGGCACTCAAAGGGTTAAATCATTAGTGTTCACTCTAGGAGTGACACCGGGCAGGGCGCTGGGGGGGCGGACCGGGCACACCATAGTCACAGCTGGGGGCGTGCCCGGGCCGCCGCCGCAATGAAAGAGGCGTGCTTGGGCCGCCATTGTCATCAAAGGGGGCGGGCCCGGCCACCACAGTCATCAAAGGGGGCGGGCCCAGCCTTTCCGAATACACTGTGCTGCCGGGGAAGCGCCAGGCATCGCCGTCAATGGCGACGCTGGGCTTCCCCGTGAGGCTGTTTTAGCGGGGCGCTGTGAGACGGGCAGGGCGCATTTTGCCCTTTAAAAATCGGGCAGGGCGCAGCGCCCCGCTGAAACAGCCTAGCGGGAACACTAATCATGATCTGAAATGATATTTATAACAATAGAGGCTAATATCTGGATTTCTGGTCACGCTTATTACCGGCATAGTCTGCATGTAATAATTGTCTGTGGAACTAAATGCTCTAATGAACTTTATTATTGGTTACATCTAATACTTTTTCCTAGGGCTTATAGTGTCCCATTGAGACAGTCCAAATACTTCTGTTAAATCTTTATCTGTGTTTAAATAGTGTCTATCTGTTTTTTTCACCAACGTCATGCTGTCTTCATAGCAGCCTGAGTTACAAAGAATGAAAGATTATTCTCTCTGCTGTATTCTGAGACATACTCTGCCTTTTAGATAAAGTCTCCAGTTCTGAATAGTGTATTCTTCAATCCTTCAGGATGAAAAGGCATCCGATTAACAAGTTAGCACAATGCAAGTACAAGTGTTCTCTTCTCAGCTGGAAATGGCAGCCTGTTGGGCTTGTATTGTTTCAGCATAAATCACTGTATTGTAAATAAATAAATAAAAGTAGAATATACATAATTTCAACACTTGCAATAAGAGCAACTTCAGTGTCCACATATTATAAAATTACTAAGTTATTCAACACCATAATAAGGTTTAAGTAAGTAGCATATAACTAAAGGCATAGTCCGAGACCATGGCACCCAGAGCAAGCAGATGCTACAGTGCCCCCCACCCTCCTCAGAACTGAATGAGTCTGGGAAAGTGCCCCCTAAGGGGGCACATTTAAGTGAGTGGAATGGCAGAACCTTATAGTGGCAGGATCAAATAGGTGTTTGGCCAACAAGTACCAGTGTATAATGCCTAGCGCTCAATGCAGAACAAACTTTCCTGAACTTGCGTGTGAAACAGAGAAGAGCAGAGGTCTGAATGTGATGGTGTGGAAGGAACTGTGCCTAGTATGGGACTACAGTAACTGCATGCTACCTCTGCCAATAGGCAGCATATGGCTGTGAGCTGGGCGATTTTGTTGGTGATCATCTTCGCACTGATATGCCGACCGAAACTGAGTGGGTGATCACGGAGGTCAATTACCAAAAGGAATATCACTTCTGGTGCCTGGAGGTCCCCTACATATCGGTGAAAATCTCTGCAACTTTTTTTTTAGAATAGTGGCTTCCATTTCCATTATGTGTGGCATATTGGATTCAAACCAGTGAAAGCAGTCCATTATCAATTGTAGACTGAATATAATTCACGACTATCTATGTCTGTAAAATGTATCTATATCATAATTCCACCCCCCCCCCCCCCCCCGGTACATTTTACTGCTACAAACCAATTGGGGCGTGTTCAATGCTTTCTTCGAGCTGTGACAGCAAGCAGTGCTGACTGCTCGCTGTCACAGCTCATAGGGTCAGTATTGAACTGACCCCCTGCATACGCCGTTTCCCCCTCACTAGGTTTTTGTATCGACGGGGAAACGGAGTGTGTGGCCGCAAAAACTGCAAGGTTCGCGACTCACTGTTCGTGGGATCCCTGCATTAGCAGCGAGCATCGCTGTTTGGAGGAATCCTCGCTGTGCTCTGACAATAAGGGGTTCCTCCGGAACGTAGAATAGGGTGAGCGGCCGGCAAGGGGGTTAAACGGCGAGGGTCGCTTGTTTTCGACAATCCCCACCGTTTAACCCCTTGACATTGGGCCGCATTGAATACGGCCCATTGTCATCTCATCCATAAACTACTTGGCCAAGGTTTGGTAATCCCAGATTTTGTCACTGTCTCCCTGATGTATCTTCTTTCTAAAGTTTGGTACACACTAAAAGTGCATACACACAGTGCGATTTTAGCTATGGACAATTCTGAGTACAATATGCACCATTTTCCTTGGACTTCCCATAGGCCAGAACCACCAATATTGACTATACACACTGTGCGATTTTGACTGTGTACAATTTTGACTATATTACACTACAGCACTGAGGTCATGGGTTTGATTCCCATCATGGCCCTAACTTTGCAGAGTTTGTATATTCTTCCCGTGGGTTTCCTTGAGGTAGTCCTCCAACAATCCAAATATATACTGGTAGGTTAATAGGCTCCCAACAAAATTATGCCTAGAATGTCTGTGTGTGCATGTATAGGTGTTAGATAATATATTCGTATTGCACTGTGTGTATGCCACAAAGGACAATATGCCACTCTCCAGAAAATGTAGAAGTATTAAAACAGGATCTTTCCATTACATCTGTCTGATAGGTGCTAAATTTACATAGAATATCCAAAAATTAAAAACTTGAAATTAAATTGTCTATTTTTGATTTGACCTTGGCTGTATACAGCAGGTAATGGTGTGCTTAGGTCCAACATGATCACCTTCCCCATCCGGGAAATAACCGAGGAGTTATGTATTTCAGTCCTAGGACAATTTGTTTAGAAAAAGAGGAACTACTTACTGAAGTGTCAGACAGATGCCGCAGAGTTGCTGGCTCCTTTCAGCCCCAGCGACAAAGCACAGTGCGCGAGTGCCTCAGCCAATGGCATGGAAAGATGCAGAGAGCTAAAGTAGTCAGGATTATAAAAAGAAAGAGGGAGCTTTTGTTTCCTCGGCAGATGCGTTTAGAGATGCTGAATTGCTGCTTTGATAAAGCATTGCCAAAAGTTTGGCAGCGGTCATGTAAAAGGCTGGGGAAGAAAGTTGGTCTGTTGCCAGAGCATGCTTCTAATGCCTGGTGTCAAGGAGACAAGAAGTCCCTTTCCACGTGCACATTATTCTAGTGTGACTGCGATGAAGCATTAGCAATAGGGGCTTTTGTCTGAAGGCCTTGTTTAAAAGTTAATAAGATGTAAAAGTCGCTTGGCGTTGTGGCTGTCCCCTTGACATTAACTCACTTTGCTCACAGGCAAAGCTCAGTTTTACTGATGTGACGAGAGTTGAGGGCTAAGAAACTGAGCTGAGTCTGCTTTGCCCAGTGGATGCTGTCAGCTACAGTCATGTGAGGATCTGTGCTTTTCTCAGAATTAGACAGTTTACAGACAATAACTATATATATTTAAATATAATGACATTGTTTAACCCTTTGAGTGCCATCTGTGAGAGGTGTTCAAAATATCTGCAAATAATTCCGGTGTCGCTCTCATTTGTTATATAAATTCAAATAACAAATGTTGTGTAAAATAGATTAGGTTTCCTATATAATGTAAACCTTACAGGTCATTATGATGAATAAAAAAATAGGTACTTGTTTAGTTTCACGGCGGTCGATATATCGGATGCTATCCACTACGCATGTAGTTGATTTTATATAGTGTGGCGAGCGCAGGGAGCCACCGAGCCCGAAGCGTGGCGAGCGGACGCGGATTACTGCGCTCGCCACACTATATAAAATCAACTCCATGCGTAGTGTATAGTAGGGTTATGAACAGGTAAAAAATCGCATCGCACCGGATTGGCCGATATATCAGCCGATATCGCATTCGGCCGCCGTGAAACTAAACAAGTACCGAAAAATATACACCTATTTTGGTAATTTCAATTGACACTCTAAGGCAGTGTTTTTCAACCACTGTGCCATGGCACACTAGTGTGCCTTGCGTTGTTCTCAAGTGTGCCCCCAGATCTAGAGATGCCCAAACCAGTTTACAGCCACCACCAGTTCAACTGTTATTTACTGGTCTCTTCTTTTCATGTAAAGGGCCAATGTATTTTATTTTTGTTACCTGTGGGGGCCGATAGGTTTGTTTATTTCCCTGTGGGGTCCAATGTGTTTTGCCCTGTGTGGATCTCATGGTGTGCCTGGGCAATTTTTAAATCTTATTTAGTGTGCCGCAAGGTAAAAAGGTTGAAACTCACTGCTCTAAGGGTTAAGGAGAGCAACGGTCATTGAATGTTGTCTACTTATTTACTGTAATTTCCACAACAGGGGTCTCCAGACCGAGTATGAAATTACACAAATGTACATCTACTTCATCTACATTCTGTGAGATTACACTGTCTATAATCTCTGAATTATGTTACATCTTAGAAGTTTTTTCTTTCATACGTCTTACATAATTTATTGTAATTACGGTGACATTTTTGACCAGTTACTGTTTATAGCGCAGTGCAAGCAAAATACTATCTGGATTCTATACTATTAAATTATTCATGTTTGGGAGTCATGTAGTTTTGCACATTCTGCTACCACTGGCATACAAAGTATACAGGTGATCATTGTCACTGCATATTGATAAAATGCCCGTGTTTGTGCTTCCATTACTAGAGCTTTGTAGGTCACGCTCTTATAATAATTCCCCTTTTGCACTGCCAAAAATATCCCAGGTTATTGCACGTGAATATGAAACAACCCAGGATATTGTGTACTGTAAAAGAACCCTGGTGAAATTACCCAGGTCAAGCCTTTTTATCCTGGGTAGCGAGCAGGGTTGAACAAGGGTTTAATTTAGCTTGTGGCACAGCGGTAACATGTAAACTATGACCCAGTACCTATTCAAAGGAAGAGAACAGACAATGGGGGTTATTCTAGTTCACTCGCAAAGGCACAATCACTATCTAAAGGACAAAACCATGTGCACTGCAGGTGGGGCTGATGTAATTTTTGCAGAGATTATATTTGGGTGTTTTATTGTTTCTGTGCAGGTTAAATACTGGCTGCTTTATTTTTACACTGCAATATAGATATCAGTTTGAAGTACAAACCCCACCCAAATCTAACTCTCTCTGCAAATGTTACATCAGCCGCACCTGCAGTGCACATGGTTTAGTCCATAAGAGAGTGATTGTGCCTTTACGAGTGAACTAGATTAACCCCAGTGTTTAGAGGTGATCTCATCTCCAAGCTCAGGCCCTGGACCCACCTCCAGTGCCATCATCAACCAAACAGTACACTGGGTAAGGCCGCCAGTCTGAAATGGTCCTCCTGGGTTGGAGCTAGGAACAAAGTCCCGGAGTGTGAGCAGGCAAAGCAGTGTAAAAGGGGTATTATACAGAAAGGTGGTGTTGCAGTGTCAGTAATCACACGCAGTCATACTGTTTCCATAAGCGTAGGCTCTCCCATCATACTTATCCATGGACTTCTAGGCCAATCCAATATGATGATCAGACTTAATTGTGGATGATGCTTTTGGTACAGTTCTGGCTTAAGCGGTATACACACGGTGCGATTTGGCCAGGCGATTTTGGCTAGCTATTCAAAATTGCCTAGAAGGTTAAGCCACTGGTCATGACAGCCGTCTATCTCCGACGGATTAACTACATCTTGATTCGAAGCTTAGTCAAAATCGCCCAGCCAGACCCGAGTGTACACCCCCCTTTAGTATGGTAAGGCACTGTGCTGTGTCTTACCAGGCATGCAGTCAATAAGGTAATGTACAGATGGAGCAGCCCTCATTAGATCACCAATCGCCGCTGAATCGCCAGAAGGGGCGCACACGATGCTTGCGTGCCCCGTTCTGATGGAGCTCGCCACTGCTCCCACATAGCTGCCCGCACCCCCCACTAACCCTGCCCGTCTCTCTGAAGCGGAGACGTTCAGGGAATGCACTCCCCACTGATCTGTGAAGGGGACAAGCCTCTCCGCCAGCCTGCGTCAGCTCAGGGAATCTTGTGATTCTCTGAGCTGGCTGAGAGGCGCTACATCTGTACTGTGTGATGGTTAAACTGTTATACACTGTGTGTAAAGTACAGTGCTGTGGCAGGGTTAGGTACTGTGCAGTAAGACAGCAAGGCATTGTGCAGATAGACAATAAAGCACTGTGCTGTGCGACACTGTAATATAGAGGACATATTTTAACAAAATCATGTGACATTTGAATTTAGCTGACAAAACACGGGCAGATTCAGTTTGTTATATATACTAGTGTGGGTCCCATTATACAGTAAAGGCCCCCATACACTATGCGATTTTGGACCGATTCCATGCGATTTGAGCACTTGGGCCGATAAATTGCGTGAAATTGGCCCAAAATCGCATGTGTTTGACATTTGATCCGATCCGATGCACGGTCCTGTGCGCATCGGTCTGGATCAGGAGGTCGTACGTGCAGCATGTGCGATCACGTCCGACCTCCTGCAGTGGCAGCTCTTAAATGAGTGGCCGGGGGGGTGCCGTAAGGAAGACGTCCAGCCACGGCGGTGATCATCAGCTTTCTGTCACTGCCGCGGGCGGTGGTGGTAATCAGATCAGTGCTGGGGTGGCGGTGACCTGATCATCAGTGTCCAGTCCACTGTCCAGCGCCGCAGTGGGTGGTCAGCAGCGACAATTACAACTTTAAAATATCATGTCAAATGACTGCCCGGCTAATGATTGGCTGAGATAGAGCACTCTTAGCCAATCAGTGGCCTCCCTCCGCGGCCTCTGATTGGCTGAGAGTGCCGCCCGCTGCGGCGCTGGACAGTGGACACTGATGATCTAGTCACCGCCGCCCACCCCAGCACTGATCTGATTAACGCTGCAGCCCCATTGCTTCCTCCCCAGCCGGCCACTCATTTGAGAGCCAACGCCGCCGCCTGCCCCCACTGCTCCTCACCGCCCTGCAGCTCCCCGTTATTTTTTTTACATTATCACATGTAAAAAAAATAGCACATCAAGTCCTAAATTGTATGTAAGCCTCCCAGGGAGCTGCCAGGCGGCTCGGAGGAGAATTGGGTCGGCCTAATGTATGGGGGCCTTAATACTGGTACAGTGTACAACTGGTACAGTAATAGTATTACTGTACCAGTTGACAATTTATAGATTTCAATGACAAGTTAATCAGGACTAAGTATCCTTCTAGGTCTATACTTGCAAAACATATCCAAATTAGCAAGTGTTTTCTCAAGTGATCATCTAAATCCTGTTTTGGAGACTGGCAGTTGATGCTGTAATATTCCATAAAATGTAATGATATTACATAAGGCTCAGAAGCACACAAAGCATGTCTGCCAGCACATGGAGTGGGCACTCTTTCATTAATACTCATGAATATTTTATAACAACGCATGCGATTGCCCTTATATATTCAAAAGAATTAAACAATGCGTACACGCAAACTAACAGTAAATGGAAAATGTTGGTGATGTGATGTCTGACAAACTTATTAAAATGGAATAGAACTACTTACCCAGTGCTCTGCTGGTTCTTTAACATACTACATACTGTAGTTTGCAGGGTTCTATGAGCTGCAAACTTTGTTTTAGGGAATAGGATTCCCATCTAGCAACAATAGGCAGCAAGCATCCCGATGAATCACTGTCTGCAGGGAAAGTGAAACATTTAAATGACTTCCATGCCACCATGGTCCGTGCATGCTCAGCTGCTTTGCTGGTCAGATTCTAAGACTCTTACTGGGGCATTGTAATTGCTAAAGAAATAAAGATATGGATGAACATTAACTACATACCTCCTAATTTGTGAATTCGTTGATGCAGGATTTGCAGTACCTTGCAAAAAGTTGGGCCGTGTATGTGTGTGGGCGGGACTTAATTGTGAAAGGGGTAATAGGTACTGACGTCTGCAATCACTCTCCCAATAAAAGCTGTCCATTGCAGTGTGTACCCTTCTGGGTTTCAGCCCTGGCAATCCCTCTGCACATATGCCCGAAGGGGGCATGGAAGGAATCCAATTGGATCCCTCTCAGGAGGAATGCAGAAAGAAGCCATAGGCTTGTACAGGGTAACGCTAGCAACGAAGCCCTGGCATACATAGTTTAGCACATATGGAAAATGCGGTCAAAGTCAGAAAACTGGAGTTTTCTGAAGTTTGGACGCATATTCACTGTACACATCACTCCCCAAGGCTTAGAACATCTGCCCCTTAACCTCAGACATTACCTGTAACAGAATGGACTCATCAGCATGTTTGGTATGTGTGTATGGCCATAGTGGAAAAAGTGATCTGCTTAAACTTTACCATTGCCCAATATGCCAATTAATGTGGGTAACGGAGACATTGGGGTCAATTTACTAAAGGTTCTAAAAACGAGTTTAGGTTGCCCAAAGTAACCTATTAGGTTCTGTCTATCATATTCTAGGATGCACTATAGAAAGGATAGACATCACCTTTTTTTCATTTTTAGAAACTTTTTGTAAATTTACCCCATAGACCAGATTTATACCAAATATCTGTGGTCTGATGGTAACACTATCCCAAAGCTGCTTCAAATGTGAAGTGTTTTTCAATTACAGTTTGCCAGCTGTGCGTGTCATGTTTTATCAAATTGATTCTCATGGCTTGGCATCCTGTTTACGAGTTAGGGGCATGAAGTACTCGATCCTCTTGGGGAGAGCAAAATGTGCTGCATAGAGCAGCCAGGTTATGTGCTGTGCACATCACTTATTTCAGAAGAAAGTGGTCTTTTATTTTTACACTGTGCATTTTAACACATTCATACCAAGTACTTAAGTTTAAAGTCAGCCCCTCACACCCAATACATCAAATAAGGATGTGGTTTGCAGTATGTCTCCTTACTAAGCTGACCTTGTAAATATGGCGTCCCATTAATGTAACCCTGCAGCACAATGGATGTAAATGTAGCACGGTTGATGTAATGGTTAGTATTACTGCCTCACATCGCTGAGGTCATGGGTTTGATTCCCGCCATACCCTCTGTGCTGACTTTGTATGTTCTCCCCATGCTTCCATTTGTTTCCTCTGGGCACTCTGGTTCCTCCCACAATCCAAAAATATACTGATAAGTTAATTGGCTGGCAACAAAATTAACCCAAGAGTGAATATGTGTGCATGTACATGTGGTAAGGAATATACTGTAGATTGTAAGCCCCACTGGGGCAGGGACTGATGTGACTGTTCAAAGAATCTCAGTAAAGCACTGCGGAATATGTGTGCGGTACAGTACCTTGCAAAATACCCCCCTTGGCATGTTTTATTGCCTCACAACCTGGAATTTTGAATGGATTGTCTAAAGGTTTGCATTGTTTTAATCACAGAACATGCCTACAACTTTGCTTCACAATGTATAAAAAAAAATAATATCTCCAGACAACAAATAGGAGAAAATAACAGATAACTTCAGCATGTATAACTCTTCATCCCTGCTAAGGGCAGTACTTTGTAGAGCCACCTTTTGTGGCAATTACAGCTGCAAATCGCTTTGGATCTCTGGGATTTTTGCCCATTCCTCAACGCAAACCTGCTCCAGCTCCTTCATGCTGGATGGTTTCCATCTGTGAACAGCAATCTTCAAGTCTGACCACAGATTCTCATTTGGATTGAGATCTGGGCTTTGACTAGGCCATTCCAACACATTTACATTTTTCCCCTTAAACCACTTGAGTGTTGCTTTAGCAGTATGCTTCGGGTCCGCCGTCCCTGTCTCAAATCACAGGAATACGGAAACAGGTTTTGCTCAAGAATATCCCTGTATTTAGCACCATCTTTCCCTCAACTCGAATCAGTTTCCCTGTCCCTGCTGCTGAAAAACATCCCCACAGCATGATGCTGCCACCACCCAGGGCCGGCGCCACCACTAGGGAAGTTTAGGCATTTGCCTAGGGTGCCGGCCACTGGAGTGCGGTAGTGAGCTGCTGCCTGGCCATCAGCAGCAGCAGGAAGCTACTCTACTGCAAAGGAGAGCCCGGAGGAACTTTGAACTAGAAGCTGCAGCATCAGCGATCGACTGCAGCAACAACAAGCAGCTATTAGGTGAGTTATTTGGATCTCCCCCCTGCCGGAGCCCACCCGTGTACCTTGCTGTCGCTGACAGACAGTCAGTCCCCATCCCTGGCTGCCGCCCGCCGCCTGGTCATCAGCTACAGCAGCCAGCGGCAAACTTCGGCGGAGGCCAATCAGCCTCAATCCACTGCCCCCCCCCCTGGTGCGCTGGACACCAGGACAGCCACAAAGGCACCGAGACAATCTGCGATGAGTGCCCGCCCCCGCCTCCCCCCCTTGAGCGCGGTAAGCTGCAGGTGATCCCCCCCCTGTCGGAGCATGTGAGCGAATGGGAGAGGGGGAGGGGGCGGGGGGTCGCTTGGGGTGCTGACAGGGCTGGCACCGGCCCTGCTACCACCATGTGTCACTTTGGGGGTAGTGTTCTTGGGGTGATGGAGGAATGTTTTGGGTTTTGCGTCAGACCAGTTCCTTGGTGGATGAAAAAGTTAATTTTAGTCTCATCTGACCAGAGCACCTTCCTCCATACATTTGGGCAGTCTCCCAAGTGCCTTTTGGCAAACTCAAAACGTACCTTCTTTTTTTTAACACTAAGTAATGGCTTTTTGCTGGCCACTCTTCCATAAAGCCCAGCTGTATGGAGTGTAAAGCTTATTGTGGTCCCATGGGCAGATACACCAGTCTCTGCTGTGGAACTCCAGCAGCTGCAGCTCCTTCAGGGTTACCTTTTGGTCTTTGTGCTGTCTCTCTGTTTAATGCCCTCCTTTCCCCGGTCTGTGAGTTTTGGTGGGTGGCCCTCTCTTGGCAGGTTTGTTGTTGTCCACGTTCTTCCCATTTGAAGATGATGGATTTCATGGTTGTTTGATCATCAAAGCTTTGGATATTTTTTTATACCCCATTCCAGACTTGTACCTCTCAACAATGTGTATTTGAGTTGTTTGGAGATCTCCATGGTCTTCTTGGTGTGATGCCACTTGCTTAGTGGTGTTGCATCCTCTGGAGCCTCTCAGAAAAGGTGTGTTTATACTGACAGATCATGTGACACTTAGATTGCACACAGGTGAACTTCATTTCACTAATTATGTGACTACTGATGGTATTTTTGAGCTTTTGAGGAGCTTCGTAGCAAAGGGGCTGAATACATATGCACATGCCACTTTTCAGATTTTTATTTTTAGATAAAAAAATAAAACATTTACATTACAGGTTGTAATTTAACAAAATAAGTAAAAAAGCCACGGGGGGTGAATACTTTAGCAAGGCACTGTGTATAAATAACTGGTAATACATAAATGCAAATGCTTAGGGTCATACTGAGCCATGATACACAGCTGCCCACACAAGCTGCAACATAATGCCAGCCTGGCACAGAATACACTGCTACAAAATTACCCACTTATTTTACAGTACAATACATTTAAATTGAATAAATTTGATATTTAAAAACATTGTTTATTTGTATTATTCTTTTATTCAGCATAAGTAATTGCAATATAAATATACTACCCCTTTCACGTCGCAATATCGGGTCAGATCCCGGGTCCGACATGGCACTACCCAGGTCTGGCACTTTCACATTAAACCTGGGTCACCCATCATACAGAGGGCGACCCGGGTTTAACCCTTCTTATAACCTGGGTCGAATTGCCCGGTTGGTTGCCCTGAGTTATAAGCTTTGATGCTTTCACACCGCACCTTAACACGTCACCAAGTAGGCTATATCTGAGTTATGATGTGAAAGGGATGTAAGTGGGACATTCAGCTTAACATTTTTGTTATGCAAAGGGTAACGTTTTTGGGTCTGTTGCCTTCTTGTAACTTATATGTAATATATTACTCCTAACTTTTCAAATGGGCTGTTTTAGACTCCTGTGTGCACTCCAAAAATTTTTGTTGGAGTGGACTAGCAATCAAAGGGCGTGGCCTCATTTTCGTATGGTGGCATGGCCAGCGCTTTGTGATCTGTTGGCCATGCCCCCATCCCCTCTGTCTCCGTGAATAAATGCTGTGCACATGTGCACAGTGTCTATTCGCCTCTGCTCAGCAGAGCAGCATCGGGCAGTTGGGACTCCCAATGGACCCGCTCACCGCAGGACACTGCCGGCCCCAGGTGAGACTTGTGACCGTCCGAAAAAAAAGGGCCAGTCCCGCAAGAATTGTGACAGTTGTTCTCTCACCTCATGGTGAGGTGGAACATTTTTACCTCCACATTGGTCCTGCACAGTAATGCTCACAGAAAAACATTCTAGTTTGCAGGGGGATGCCAAAAACCCTAACACTGGCCCTGTCTCTGGCTAATGAGGGGGATGGAGGAGGGGTAATTAGGTGGCATAGAGAAATTAGTTCATTCACCTCTGCATGAATACTTTAAGCCCTGTATACAACTAATAAATCACCAAGACACTGATATCTTTACTACAACATACCCTCCAACAGTACTGCTTTATCCGGTACAGTACCGTTTTTTTAAACAGACTGTACCGGCAAAATTCAAGTGTACCGAATGTACCATATTTCCTGGCCGCCAAGCACCCATTCCCAAGGGTGAATTGCCGGTCCCCAGTTAGCGTGACACGTCATGTGCCGGCACCGCAGACTCGCCTCACTGCACTCAGGGAACAGGTCACAGTCTGTCTGCTAGTCCTCTCTGGCATGTGCAGTGGTGATATCCAGACACCAAGCGCAGAGAGAGCTAGCACAGCATGGGGAGCGGCGGCCACGGGAGTAACGGAGGAATGACTGCAGCGGCGGAGCCTGGCAGTAACTTGGGCAT
Organism: Crinia signifera; assembly: GCF_055691185.1. Lineage (NCBI taxonomy): Eukaryota > Metazoa > Chordata > Amphibia > Anura > Myobatrachidae > Crinia > Crinia signifera. The sequence continues at coordinate 129,107,521 of NC_139217.1, forward strand.
CATGAAACAAGCAAGCAGGAGACAGCAAAGAAGGTGTGTGGTTTAGACATTTAATTCTAGTATCCTGTGACATCATGTCATGAGGATAGTATAGGTCTGGATGCCGGTGGAGAGTGTATACACCTGCATATACATATGATTTTAGGGCTCACTTTTTATTTTATTTTAAATGCCAAGTACACATTCAGAAAGTGGGTGGCCACACCCCCTTTACCAGTGACCACGCCCATTTTACTCATGACCACGCCTCCTTCCTGGTATGTACCAATTTCTGCCCTTCAGATGTTGTAGGGTACTTCATGATCAAGGCAAAGTAAGAGTTAACTGATTAAGGTGTCTGAAATTGCTTAGAAACGTAAAATTGCCGTGAATGAATAAATTACTATGTCACTGCGGCCCATTGCAGATCTTACTGCAGGAAAATTATCATTACATTTCCATAAACCTCTACATTATTTCAAGAATATTATTGGTGCACTAAAGAAAATGTCGCAAGCACTTTAATCCATCTAACTTTCACTTTTTTGTTCCTGTTCCTCTACTTTACATAACGAGTCCAAAGTCCTGATTCTGCCAGCAGACTTTAGTGTACAAAGGGCCTATTTCTACCTGCGCCTATTGCTGAATCACTTCCATATGGAGTCAGTCAGCTGCTTTGTAGTCACTTAAAACTTTTACTGTCACAGTCATATTTTGTTATAATGTGCCACAATTGGAAATAATCACAGACATACAAGCATACTTAGTATTAACGGCAGAAAAGGAGGTACAGTAAGAGGGCCTTCTTTTCAAGATGTTGTTTCATGGGACAATATAGTTTGATACACAAGGTTAAGTGTCAGAAATTGCATATGTATCCTGCCATATTACACAGGGGAAAAGGTATATGATACAAAGCAACTTTGGTTTAAGATTCCAGCAGGTGCTGGGTCAGCTGCTGAGGGAGACAAATATACAGTATTATATTTTTCACCCGGGCCTTGTTAAGCTCTCTGTGGCCCTGTGCTTAGGGGTGAAGTTTGGAGATATTTTGGAGCAAGTGATAAGGGACCTTATTCTGGTTTACTCGCAAGGGCAAAGTAGTTCTCAAATGGACAAAACCATTTGCACTGCAGGGGGAAGATGTAACATGTGCAGAGAGAGTTATGGTGTGTACACACAGTGAGATTCCCTTGCTATTCGACTTAAGATTCAAGTGCTATGCGATCTTTGCTAACTCTGTACTTTTTACATTCAATTCATGCAATCTACATTCGATTTGAACTATATAGTCATTGCTACCCTGTCTATCTGGGTTTCGATTTGTGCTGTCCCGGGAGCGCACATTGGGATCGCAAGGTAAAAATCCTGTGCGATTTGCATGTGATCTGCATGCAATTGCATGTGATTTTGACTATATAGTCAAAATATAATGTAAAATCTCACCATGTGTACACAGAACTAGATTTGGGTGAGTTATTTTGTTTCTGTGCAGGGTAAATACTGACTGCTTTATTTTTACACTGCAAGATAGATCTCACTTTGAAGTTAAACCCCACCCAAATCTAACTCTCTCTGCACAAGTTACATCTGACCTACCTACAGTGCACATGGTTTTGTACAATTTGCTTTTGCGAGTGAACCAGAATAAGGGCCAAGATGTACTGAATGTTGGTGCAGTTTAATTTGTGAACTGAATCTTGTAGAATTCAGATAATCACGGCTGGCAGAGGGGAGCCCAGTAGAAGAACATTTTGATTGGGATGCACCAATGGCAAAAATGTGGTAAAGATTTTGCCCCATTTCCCGTATGCATCGGGTCACAGAAAATAACACTTACTGAAGCTTGAACCTGTTAGGCAACTCCATTTATAGAAGACTATGGAGGCTATTCAGATAGGATGACACGACTGCAAATTCGCAGGCCAGGTGATTATCGATAGACTGCGCAGGCAGGAAGGCCATCCTGCAATTAAACCCTTATAATTTTTTTATCGCTGGCTGTGTGCAAGTTGAATGATGGAAAGCTGGTGTTTGGGGGTGTTGTCTGGCCTTTTTCTGGGAGTGTCAGGGAAAATGCAGGGGTGCCCAGATGTTTTAGGGGAAGATGTGTCACTTCTGCTCTGGCCCCGATCCAACTTTTTCTACCGCAGCCTCCGAGTACATCCTGGGCTACGCACAGACTGCACAAAATGGAAAAATCATTTGGTGGTGAGCGGCTTGTGAATGGTTTTGCAGCTAATTGCCGATCCAGCTTATTTCCAGAAGCTGCGCTAAATTAGCAGGGCAGCGATGAGGTCTGAATCACCCCTATGTTCCTGAGAGGGATCCCGTGCCTGCAGCTTGCACATGCAATGGCTGTCGGCCATGCATGCTCAGAATGACCCTGAGGTCATAAACACGTCCTCTAATGTGAAAGGAGAGCTGTTATTTGCAATTATAGCTGCATTTGTATAAGCATACGGCATTACTAAACGCAGCTATACTTGTGGCCAGTGTCTGGATGCATGCCTTTAAAAGGAACATTAGTCTTGCCCAGGGGTAGAAAACTTCTGCATACCCTCCAACATCTGGAGGTCAAAAATCGGCACACATTCAGAAAGGGGGCATGGTCTCATGTAAAGGAGGCATGGCATCACAAAAGGGGCGTGGTATTACACATTATATCACACATTGTAATGCCCATTACACATTTTAGTAAACGCTGTAATGGCAATTACACATAAGGCCACACACCGTAATGCCCAGTTAACATTGTGCCACACATCATGATGCACATTACATACTATATAACAAACAATAATGACCATTACATACTTGACAACTAAATGCTGCTTACCTACATGCTCATTGCTAGGCAGTTCTTTCTTGATGCCAGGGGTTTCATCATGTTCGATGCCAGGGGCATCATGTTTCATGCAATGGAGGCGTCATGTTCGTTGCCAAAAGGGGGGGGGGGTGTTGCTAATTTCAAAGGGGTGGGGGGTTGCTCGTTGTCAAAGGGGAGCCGTCGGGCTCACATAGTTAAACTAAATGACAGCCGGGCAGAGAGTGCACTGCTGCAAGTGCGCTGCCCGGCTGTAGTGGGGTGGGGGTTGCTCGTTGTCAAGGGGGAGGGAATTGCTCATTCTAAAGGGGTGGGGGTTGCTCGTTGTCAAGGGGGAGCCGCCGGACGAAATGACAGCCAGTGGGAGCCGCCGGACGAAATGACAGCCGGGCACTGCTGTCGTCTGTGCGCTGCCCGGCTGTATATAATCAAAGCAGCAGCCTGGAGCATCAATATTTTCAATTCTGCCGCCGCTGGACGGTCACAAGCCAATAGGAGCTCGTGATCCGGCAGCCGCTCCTGATTGGCTGCCGGACCGCAAGCTCCTATTGGCTCGCGGCCGGCCAGACTACTAGGAACTAGAATTGATAATAGCCGCTAGCGACGAAGCTGGGCATCGTCATAAGGCTGCTGCTGCCTGCTAAAATGGTACAGTAACAGAGTACAGACTAGATCCAGCCGGGCAGCACGCACAGACAGCGCTCTCTGCCCGGCTGTCAATTCTTAAGAAAACTGGTACATTCGGTACAGGTTGAATTCACTGGTACAGACCGTTAAAAAATGGTACTGTCACGCAATCACAAATGGGCTTTGTACAAGGAAGGCACTCGATAAAAGCAGTACGCGCGGCGATAGCAGCAATCATTTCCTCCCACAACTCCCCTCACTCTCGAAATATGCTATTAAGCTTAGATGCGAACAAAGCATTCGATATGATACTATGGCCGCACCTATACTACGTTCTGGAAAAAAGGGGATTTGACCCAGGATTTATAGCCTTTATTCGCACTATATACCAAAACCCACAGGCCTCACTACTAATAAATGGCTGTAAAGGACCCCGCTTTAAACTAGAAAAAGGAACCCGACAGGGATGCCCTTTATCACCCCTCCTATTTAATATCGCACTGGACCCCATTCTACGTACACTACACAACTGGCCAGATTTCAAAGGCATAAAAATAGGCACACAAGAGCTAAAATTATCAGCATTTGCCGACGACATCCTCCTCTATGTAAACAACCCAGAGGCTACTTTACCCTCCATATTAGACAAAATCACATCCTTTGAACCTATAACTGGACTTAGTATTAATATCGACAAATCGAAAGGCATGCTCCTATATGGGCCCAGCACCCCCCCCCCCCCGTGGGCAAACCAACTCACACTAAAATGGCAAACCTCACATATCCCATATTTAGGGGTTTTACTACCACGCAACCCTGCAAATCTATACACTCTGAATGTCACCAAAGCTATTAACATCTTAGCCAACGATATCAACAGATGGGAGCATCTACCACTCTCATACCTGGGAAGGGCAAATCTATTAAAAATGGTAGCAATCCCTAGATTACTCTACCCCCTACAAATGCTTCCTGTGTTACTAACGAAAAAAGACACTCAAAACATCACAAAACTCTTCCGAAAATGTATCTGGAAAAATGGCCGAGCACGCATAGCCATGAGAAAACTTGTTCAGCCAGTATTCAATGGGGGCATAAACTTCCCAGACATCACCACATATAATTATGCAGCACTATTCAGACACTTACGGGACTGGCTACACGGCAGCTCAATATACACTAACACAACATTAGATCAAGGATCTCTAGGCAATACCAATCTAATCAGCTTTCTGCATCAACACGATCAGGAAATACCTGAAAATGTAAAACATAACCCTCTCCTATGGACCACTAGGAAAATATGGCACATACTGCGCCATGCAGCAGGCTTGAACCAACACCACTCCCTCTATCTACCCCTTCTAAATAACCCGGCATTCTTGGACGGCATGGCTGCTCACCCCTTCAACGCTTGGAAACAGGCAGGTATCACCTCAATAGGATCATTAACAATGAAAGAGGAGAGGCGACCTTTACGCTTCTCCGAACTAACAGCCCAATACACTATGGTCAGCCCATACCCGTTAGCATTTGCACAGGCCAGATTCTATGTATCACATGTTCTTAATCATTTCACAGATGCTGACTGGACTAATACTCTGGATACCATGTTGTCTTACTCAGTTCCAACCTCCAAAGCTATATCAATACACTACACCTACCTACGACAAATCATCGACCACTCTGTAATAAAAGGGGGAATGTCTACTTGGCTAACCCACTTTCCCACACTAGACATAGCACAACTGCAAAAAGGTCTCCTCTACTCCCGACAAGCCCTCAAGGCCAGCATGTACACACAACTTTTTCTCAATATATACCATAACTCATACTTATCTCCAGTTAGAAGATACCACATAGGAACCTCCAATACCCATACCTGCCCAAAATGTCACATGGAAAATGCAGACAACTTCCATTGTCTGTGGGCTTGCCCAATAATACGCTATTTCTGGCTTCTAATAAAACGCTACGCGGAGGCCAAATTAGTCACATTTGTCCCCATGAACCCAGAATGGGCAATACTAGGCATATTTAACCCGGATATGCGCATGACGAAAGAAAGCAAAAAACTCTTGCTGGCCTTGAGTGCTGCAGGAAGAAAGACCATCCTACAAAGTTGGATTGATCATACACCCCCACAATTCCCTGTATTCCTAGCAAAGCTTAATTTCCTATTCAGAATGGACTGGATAGAAGCAATTGTAAATAAAAACAAACAAGTAGAGAGGTTTTTCCGCCTATGGGACTCCTACATACCAACCTTACCGCTTAACACAAGAAAAATGATACATGCTAGTCTGAAATCAACCACATGGTATCTTACCAGAATGGCTGCCCAGGACCCCCCTGTTCCTCTTGAATGATATTTGACTAACACGCATAACGAAAATGTTACCAGAATTGCTTATTAAAATGTATGACGGTTGGATGCATGACATGTAACTCTGTACACTGCCAAAATGACTTACTAAATGTCAAATAATGTACAACGTATGATGGATATTAACTACTGTATGGATACAATGTCTCAATAAAAAGTTTTGGAAAAAAAAAAAAAAATGGTACTGTACCGGCAAATTCGGTACTGTTGGAGGGTATGCTTCTGGCAACTCCAGCTTCTGTGGAACTATACATCCCAATGCATGCTATAACAGAGAATTTGGGGTTAGGCATAGTTCCACAGCAATAGGAGTTCCACAGGTTCCCTGGTCTAGCCTCTGTCTTAAAATTAGATCATAGGGATGAAAGGAGATGAAGGATCATTTTAATGTATTAATGAGAGCATAGTGTGAGAAATGTGTGTATACTAAACATGTTTCTATGATGTATGAACCAGGAATGTGGAACAGGTTAGGTTAGGAAGATATAAGCTTGCGAGTCTGGGTTTATTGCCACAGAAACAGAGATCAGGTACTGTAGGTGACTTCTGTTAGCTGGTGGGAATATTATTCAAAGGCTGTGTGTGCTGTGGCAAGCAGACATGTAGAATGATGTTTCAGAGAGACATGCAGTGACATTCAGATGCTGATAGATCCATAGAGGATGGATGCATTTGGGAATCATACAATAATATTGAAATCTAATGGAGTTTTTTGGGGGTTAGTGTAGTGAGAATAGATGGATATTTATTTAACAGTCTTTGGGTACAGTTTCCTTAACTTTGATTTAAAGATTTGCTAAAAGCACAATATTTATCTGTCCAATCTGTCTGGTGTGAACAAAAATCTGGTAATATATGCATACCTCCCAACTGTCACGATTACAGCGGGACAGTCCCGATTTTCGGGTCCTGTCCCGCTGTCCCACCCGCGGCAGGCATTGTCCCGCTGCGGGGGGTGGCAGTTGGGAGACCCCCCAATCTAATAGAATAGACGCTGTGCGCATGCGCACAGCGTCTATTCTCGTATAAAAATGAGGTTGCGGCTAATTAGCATAAGCCCTCATTTGCATACGCCCTCATTGCACCTTACATAAGCCATCATTTGCATACGCCCTGCCCCCTTTTTGGGCACGCTATTTCTTCGGCACGAAAGTTGGGAGGTATGATATATGGGAGCATATGATAGTCAACCATTTGCTCCCAAATGCTGGAAAAGCACAAAAAAATCATTGTTTGGAATAATTTGTTAAATCAAAATGGATATTACCAGATTTTTGTTCCCACCAGACAGATTGGATTAGAATGATAGACCAGCCTTGCCTCCGGCCGTGTATACTAAAATGTTTCTGAATATTTTCTATCAAGTGTATCTTTCCCCAGATAGGAGAGGGACTTACATTATTATTATTATTATTTTTGTTGTGGCTGTTCTTTTTACCTTACGTGGTTTGGTTTTTGTTTCTGTGTACCTACTTTTTGGTATCCTTTCCTTATAACTGTATAACTTGTTACAGTCAGAACTACCACTGGTGCAGCAGGTACAGTGTACTGTTGCTCCGGTCACCCACTGTTTTCTCTGTCATACTCTGGAGGCCATTCTGATTGACCTGTAAAGCTGTGAAATTCGCAGCTTTGCGGGTGATCTAAATGCCGCCTGCATGAACGCCCACTCCCCTGGCACGCATGCGGGGGCGAAATGTTTAGATGGTCGCCGATCATGGAATGATTTTGCAATTGCACGCAGATCTAAGTCAGCCTCTGCTGACTTTAGATCTGCGGTGCCCATGTATGGGAAGCGGGTGGGCAGCTGACGCCAGTCCATTGATGTCAGTCCCAACCCCCACCTCCACCCCCTCCCCCCATCATCACGTTTTCATGGGGACACCCATGAAATGTTGGGCATTCCCATGGCCGCGAAGAAGTCACAGAATTACAGACTGCATTCATTAAGGGCGGGGTTGCCTAACTGACCCTCACCTTCTGTTCCTGGGCTTCCCTGGTAATGTCTGATTGGCATCACCTGTGGTGAGCTAGTTAATTGATAAGAAAGGTGTTTGACCACAGGTGATGGCAATCATACATTACCAGGGAATTCCAGGAACAGAGCATTTTCTCCCTGAAGGAGAGGGTCAGGTAGGCTACCATGAGTAATGCTGGCCACACATCAGACCAACTTTCATCCAATCATCCAACTAGTTGGTTGAATGGAATAAAAATCTGGTACTGGATGGGAGCAATTGACAAAGAGCAGTTTTTTTCACAAACCCAGGAAAATGGACAAATACATTCAGTGAAATTAATTAAATCAAACAGATCAAACTACATTATTTTGTCTGAACGACAGGATTTTGTCCGTTTCCACATTTTTGGATCAAATTACTGAATTACAAATTACGTTTGCTCCCATCCAGTACCAGATTTTTATTCCATCCAAGCCACTAGTTGGTTGAAAGTTGGTCTGATGTGTGGCCAGCATTTGGGGCGTAAAAATGCTTTAGAAAGTGATTGAAGTTTGCTTGATCTCTAGAGTTTTATGATCATTATTTTATATTATTTATATAGCTCATATTTATTCCATAGTGTTTTACAGAGAATATAGGTCCATTTACATTAGCATCTTTATTGCTAGCAATTAACCTAACAATATGGGCCCAGGGAAAAACTAAGGAAGTATTTGGAGGATATGCAAACTCCACACTGTTAGGGCCATGGTGGAAATCCAGCCCAATGCTGTGATGCATTAATGCTAACCACTACATTATCCCCGCTGCCCCTAAAGCATTGGAGTGACGTATTTGGTGATATATCACCAGCTGTTACAGGTAGAAGATGACAGTTTAAAAAAGATGAATGCAGAGAGGGTGAAGGATGTTCAAGGTCAATGACAAGGATAAAGTAAAATAAATTGTTAAACATTGTAGAATTAAAGAATAAATTACAGGAAATACAATTTCCCTACACACTAGAAGATTCTTTCCAATCTGGCTGGTTGGAATAAAAAACTGGACATTTTTGGGAGAAAATGACAATTGACCATTTAAATTAGCGATTTGAAAATGTGCGATTACAGAACCTTCCTTACTAAAAATCGCATCTTAGTAAATGTTGCCCCATTTTTCTGTTTACAAAAAGAGAAATATCCTTTTTTATTCTTCTAAATCTGGGAGCATCATTTCCACCAATGTCTACTAGTCTATCTAAAGCATCAAAGCAAACAAGTAAATACTGGTCAGAAAAAAAAAACCCTGTCCATCAGGATATTGCGGTAGTATGTCATTATCTGTAGAGCATGTCTGATCTCACACTACTAAGCCTCTTCCTTGACAGCAATAACAGCCTGCTGTAACCTGAGTCCTGCAGGTTATAACAAGTGGAATGCATGCATGTTCATATCTAGTCACATTTTACATATGTGTCTTTTCTTTCTATTGTGACTTGATGGCATTTGCATGAAGTGGGGATGTCAATGCTTACACAGTTGCTAAATGTGTCATGTCCATGCAAGCTCTGTGGTCACTGAGGTGGGCTTTAAGGATAAGAGTTGTATCATCACAGCACTTCCCCAGCTATCCTGCAGGCAGAGAAGAGCCCTTACAAGTAAAGTGGCCTGCTTGCCTGGGAAGCCAACCGTTAATCCTCTCTGCTTGGAAATGCTCTAATACAGTACCTCCATACAATTTCCAAAATAAAATGCTATCATTAATATAAACCTACTTTGATCACAGGTGCTGACATTCATTTTGATCACAGGTGCTGACAAAATATTTTTTTTTGCATAGATTTAAAACGGGTGTGTGTATCTGTATATATCAGTGTGGGTGTGGGGCGTGGGGTGGTGGCGATGGGCTGCACCCATTGAAACGTCCAGCGTTTATATCAGACATGATATGTAACTGGCACTACTGGGTACATCTGTAACTGGCACTACTGGAGACACGATATGTAGCTGGCACTACTGCGTACATCTGTAACTGGCACTACTGGGGACATGATATGTAGTTGGCACTACTGGAGACATGATATGTAGCCGGCACTACTGGGTACATCTGTAACTGGCACTACTGGGGACATGATATGTAGTTGGCACTACTGGAGACATGATATGTAGCCGGCACTACTGGGTACATCTGTAACTGGCACTACTGGGGACATGCTATGTAGTTGGCACTACTGGAGACACGATATGTAGCTGACACTACTGGGTACATCTGTAACTGGCACTACTGGGGACATGATATGTAGTTGGCACTACTGGAGACATGATATGTAGCCGGCACTACTGGGTACATCTGTAACTGGCACTACTGGGGACATGATATGTAGTTGGCACTACTGGAGACACGATATGTAGCTGACACTACTGGGTACATCTGTAAATCTAAATATGTGCAAGAAAATTATTGCTTGGCATTCAAATTCAGTGTCTGAGAGTAGACAACTTTGATTCATGTTTTGAAACCTTGTTTCATGCACAAATAAAATATATTTGTGTGTTTTTTATGTGTTTGGTGTGTTTATACAACGTAAATGCATTTTGTGTACATAAATGGGTCCCATCCTTAATATACCTAATTGATATACCTTAATATACCTCATTGAATATAAAAATAGTTATCCATAATGCTCATGGTCCCGAGCATTTTGATTAAGGGATACTCAACCTGTAGCTGTTTATAAACATATGGATTGACTGTAAATATTCATATTCCTGTTTTATTGACTCTCAATAGGAAATCAAAGGATGCTTTGTTGGGCTGAATTAATAACTTAACACTTTAATGACCTACCACTGCTTTTTCATATCATAGCAGTGCTATTACTGTAGATGACTGTCTGGTATAAACATTTGCTGAACGCTTAAGGTCCATACACACTGGGCGACTATGCCCAGTGTGTATGGACAGTGATGATCACGTTCATCGCTGGGAGGAAAGCCGCTCAGTGCATACACACTGAGCGGCTTTCCCCTTACCCGGAGCCATCAGCGGGGGGTGGATGGCTTTGCACAGCGCCGTCTCTGGTAATTCCAGCAGATGAGCGGCTTTCCCGGCGATGATGCGGGAGCGTGCAGCAGCGCTCATTGCCAGGCCACACTGGGCGGCTTTGAGCTGAAGCCGCTCAAACTTGCTGTTTTGAGCGTCTTTCAGCTCAAAGTCGCCCAGTGTGTATGGGCCATTATTCATTACTGTGCCAAATTCAATAGTACTCTCTGCAGTTTATACAGAAGGCTGTACTTCTGCAAGACTGAAGAAAACGTAAAAACCCTATAACAAGAAAATAAGACATATTTGTATCAACACAAAGAACAGAAGAAAAGTAACAGTACATGTTTGAAAATAGTCATGAGTATAGAAATATGGGGTTTGCTGGCTATTTTTTTCTACATTAGTGTTTGTATTGCTACATTGTAAAATACATTCAAAGTGGCACTGAAACAGCAACCTGATAAGTCACAGAAATTCTATAACACTTGTTGGAGAGCAGAACAATTAAGCAATTTATTGTCATTAAACCAGCACTCTGCAGAAGTACTAATATGTGTCTACTCATGACACCACAATGGCACTAGGGAACTAAAAGGAATCATGAAGAAAACACTTAATAGTTTGTTTGAAATGTTCTGGATACACCCGCACCTGCTTGTTGTGTTCATACAAAATCTCTACTGAGGGGGCAGGCAGAGTTTACTGGGGACTGCAAACATGTAAACCCATGGTTATGCTACAGGGGAAGTGTTATTGTTTTATTTAATAAAAAGAATACATCATTTAGAGCTCTTCTTAAATGTGATTTGTATTAACAAGCCTGTCCTATCTTAAACCTTTATAATATATAGTAATCCATATACATAGGCCAGTATTCAATGAGAAATTTTCTCCGTGCATGGCGAGAGATTTTTTCTCTCGCCATGCACTCTCCGTGTTCCGGAGCCTCCTGCTCCCCCTATTCAACGTGTTAAAGACTCGCCGCCACTCGCGGCGAGTCTTAACCCCTGCAGCGGACGAGCGTCCGCGGCAGGGAGCTGTCAGGGAGCCGGGGGACGTAGCAGCCAAGAGAGATTAAAGTCTCTCTTGGCTGCTGCAGGGGATATGGGGAGGGGAGCAGGGCTCCCCTGGACCCAGGCAGCACAGGCTGCCCCCCCTATAGCCAGCGGGGGACCCAGTATTCACTGTACCCGAACGTGCATCGGGTGCAGTGAATATATGAATATCTAATGAGCGGCTCGAGCGCTCCGGCCCCCTGCTGGCTGCACTGTGTAAAAAAAAAAAAAAAAAAAATTGTAAAAAAATATATTTTTTTTTATTAAATATATATTCATGTGCTATAGGCACATGAATAAAAATAACATGGCCCTTCACAGAAAAAAAAACCAGATTTTTTGACACCAAAATTAAAAAAAACACCCTTTTAGTTTAAAAGTTCACATTCCTGCTCTCCATCAAAAGATGGAGAATTTCTACACGGAGAGAGACGGCGAGAATCACTTAGAAAGATGGAGAATATTTCACATTGAATAGGGTGGCTCGCCTTTGGAGAAAAAAAACCTCTCTCCACCGCGTGAAAAGCACAAACTCTCCAGAAATCACAGCGAATTTTTCTCATTGAATACTGGCCATAGTATCTGTTGTGGGTTAAAGTAGTGTACACACTGTGCAATTTACTTTCTATTCAACCCTGATTGAATCGCACATCGCTGTGTACACATTTAATTTAGACTATATAGTACAGATCTGTACTATATAGTCTTGCCTGCACAGTATATTTATCAGGCGCCGCCGCGGGTCTCAGGCGACTCCGGGCGCATCGCCGTGTACTGGCAGCGCCGGAGCCGCTGGACGTAGCGGGCGGCGCCATCTTGCGGGAGGGAAGCGTCGGGTGTTGCCTGGCAACGCCCCGAGCTTCCTCCCCTGTGCGGCTCAGCGTCGGGAGGTTGCCAGGCAACCTCCCCGAACATCCGGCCGGCGGCCGCCGGAGCTGACGTCTGACGTCAGCGGCCGGAGGCGGGGTATTTGAATAAATAGCCGGCGTCTGCTGGGAACAAACGCCGGTTATAGCTTAGGTGACCCTGCTGGTATCTCCTGAGTGTTCCTGGTCCTGGATCCGTTCTCAACCGTGCTGAGTGCCGTGTACCTTGCCCAGCTGCAGCTAAGTCTCCTCTTGGATGGTGCCATTGGTCTTGTTATTTACATTCCATCTTTAGAGCATTGTTGCCATTTGTATTGTTATTGCTTTCCATCTTTAGAGCATTGTTGCCATTTGTATTGTTATTGCTTTCCATCTTTAGAGCATTGTTGCCATTTGTCTTGTGATTGTAAACCATCTTCTAAGCATTGTTGCTATCGTTACTCATATCATATTGTGAGCTTGGTCACCTGTGTGTATTTATACCACCTTCACGTATTGTTACGTCCAGTCAGTATATACCTGGTCCTATCACGTGCAATAGCATTTGTCATCTCCCTGGGTAGTCCCCCCTGGGGTGTCCGGGGGCTCCTTGCCTTGTGTGGGCTTAACTAGTCATCCCCTTGTTCTCTTCTAGCCTTGGCGGGCATGTTGTCCCCTCGTAAGACCAGGTGGCATCGGGGTTGGAGCCGGATTAACTGGCTCCTTCAAACGCGGCTATTATTGGTGAAGCTTAGTTTCTGCACACGTCCGCCAATCCTAGGTTGAGGCAACGGAGGTAGGGGTGGCAAGGTTGTCCCCGGACCCTAACAATATTTTTCTATATTCGATTTATATGCCTTGGGGCCACACATCGGTTTCAAAATGAGATTGAATGCGTTTCAATTTCCAGTCGGAGTTTCAAAGGGATTTGGCTTATTGAATAGAAAAATAAACTGTATTCAACCGTGTGTACACCCTGTTACACCCACTTGTAGCAATATTTCAACTTATGCCAACTTTACATTTAGCTCTGCATGCTAAGTTACAGAATTTATAAGAAATCTATATTTATGATTCGATGAAAGAGCTTTTCATAAATTGTTAGTTAAGGAATTATCCCATAGATGCTTAATAATAAAGTGTATCAGAAATGCAGTCTGAGGGTGCCATGTGACTTCTAGATAAAAGTGCAATTTGGAACAAACCTCTGATTTGCCAATCACACCCAATTACACCGAACAGTGGAACAACACATACAAGTGGAACAACGCTTCCTGTTACACAGTGAATACACACACAGCTAATACAGGACTGCATTTATGGTTTAATCAAAATTATATTGCTTAAGCACCCTCTAAACTGCGGTTATGGACACAATTTCATGTTATTGGAGATCCTTGGTTCAACCACCCATCTCTCGATGGTTCCAGAGTGTGGTCCTCTATATGCATATGGAGGACGTTACATGTTCTTTGAGGTTATCCCCTTCCAATATCACTGCCATCTGGTTTGGTTGGTTGTGGTATAAAGAGACTTAAGGCAATTCCATGCACATTGTACCTTGCTCCATACAGGGCCTGATTAAGGGCCTAATGGGCCTGGAGCTGAAATGTTTGAGAAGTGGAGGAGGTAAGGTCAATGCCATGTGGGCAAGTAATACCCAAACACTGTAAGCCCCAAGGTCTCCCATAATATATAAAGTAAAAAATTGTATAAATGGGCAAGATAGAAATGGAATTTGAATAATTATGATTTATGGCTAACCATGTGGCCAACTGGTATCTGTCTGGTGATCATCATGCTGTCATGGTGATGGGCCTATTTTTATGCGGAGGCCTGAAGCTGCATCTTTATCCACCCCATTAAAAATCTGTCCCTTCCTCCAAATTGATGCCATATTACATTCATTGTTTTAGGTGCACATGTGACAGTTGTGTTACACATTTCAAGTACCTGGCACTCTTCCTGTGTGCTACTCTTGCCTGGCAGGTACAGTAATGATGAAGAATAGTCAGGGTGCTGCTCCTATACATTTCCAAATTCTCATTCTAACCAGAAGCTAGTTGGCTGGTTTGAAAGATCATTTTTTAGATGTGTGGCCAGCTTAAGCCAAGTGTATTCAACATGTGGCCTTTTAGCTGCTGATGAACTACATATCCCAACAGGCATTGCCACAGTTTTATCATGCTCGAATAGTAAAATGATGGCATTTAATGCTGGTAAGTGTAGTTCCAAAGCTGCTGGAGGGCCACACATTGACTATTCCGGCTGTAAGAACTTGCAGAAACAAAACCACAAAGCAGATGTTACAGTTCTTCATCCTTTACGCTCACATTTGAACTATTTGGTACTTGTTAACTAAAAGGGCTTTTGCTCTAAGTATGGACTAGCTCCCCTGTCATTCCTTTATCTGAAGTATGGTGCTACTGCACATGTAGTAGGTACCAGCTGACACATACAAAATCTCATTCCAAACTTAAGCTAGTTGGCTCTTAAGACCCACTTCTTCACCAAACCCAGCAAACTGTCCTCCTAACCTTCTGTTCCTTGCCCTGTCTGCCCCTGCGGTGTCACCCCTGTCTGTCTTCCCCTCCTCTTTAGAATGTAAGCTGTCATGAGCAGGGACCTCATGTGCTTATCCTTTCTTACTTCAGTAGTCTTCGACGGCACCAAAGCACGCTGTTTGCTGCCACCTGGATACTTATGTTGCAGCAATCGGCTGATGTTCCTATAATCATTTACCCTGTACTAGTCCTGTCTTCAACTGTAAGTTAATGTTTTTATTTTCCTGTTTGATTATGTGTACTCTGTAACTGGGCGCTGCGGAACCCTTGTGGCGCCATATAAATAAAGGATAATAATAACAGTAGCATCAGCTACTTCTCTGCAGCATTACCCCATGTATATCTCTGCCAACACACTGCCCACCTCATTCAAAAAGTCCTTACGTAGCTGGTGGGCAGTGGTGCAACCAGGGCTGCCACCAGGAATTTTGGGGCCCGGGACTGATTTCTCTGGCCCCCCTACCCCTTCACTTACCACCCTGCTCCCCCGTCTCCCCCTTCCGCTATGTTACCTGTGCTGCTCAATGGCTGAACGAAGCCCTGCTCCTGGACATCAGGCGGCCAATTAATATGTGGCATTGGGTGGTAAGCCAATCAGATCTCGCATACCAGTAGCCGCTTTAATGGTACGCTAGTTCTGATTGGTTCCCCACCCTCTGCCACATATTAATTGGCCTGATGTGAAGAAGCCTGCTCTCCGGGAGCAGGATTTTGTTCAGCCACTGAGCAGCGCAGCCAGCACAGCGGAGGGGGGTGCAGTGGGCAAAATAAGTGGCCCGGGCCATTCTCTCTCTCTCTCTCTCCCAGAGATACTGGGCCCTGGACAGCTGTACCCCCAGCACCCCCCTAATGGCGGCCCTGGGTGCAATATGAAAGTATAGGGTGAATGGAGATTGATTGTAAAGACCGCGCCAGCTTGCTGAATATAACAAAATCTCTGGAATTAAGCATGTGTCACCTGTACAATAAAGTGACACATGTAAAATAGTCAAGTACCTATTTTGATCTCATAAATGTTAGCTGTAGACAGAAGTGGCTTTTTCTTTTTAGTTTTCTGGTTCCTCATTTCCATCAGTCAGCATTTTGTAATAATCACTAAAAATGAAAGGTGATGCACAGAGTAACCCTTTGATCAGTCTCTGAAGAAACTTGTATGTGCTATAATGCTGTGTCTGTATTCCACAAAGCCTACGCCGCACAAAATAATTATACCTACACTTTGCTGTTGTAGACACACCAAAGCCACCTGTGTGACCTATCCCTTAGTAATGAAAGTAAATTAGAGAGCAGACTTATGTAGAGCAGAATCATTTCCGCCTGTGTGGCCTGCGAACAGGATTAGCCGATAGCAGAAGTGTGTGACGCCTGATGTTCCTAGTCTGTGTAGGCAGAGAGAGTATCGCATTACTGCTGTTACATGACAGTGCACCGGGCTGATCTTATTTTAGAACTGGTGTGTGAAGGGGAGGGACACAAAGGGATTTTTAAATTACCAGGGGGCCGAATATGTTGTTTCAGAAAAGAAAGCGGCTATTAGCTGTGTACTAGACATTTATTGGAGACTCTGATGCTAATTAAATTGTACCTGTTTGTCTGTGCCTTGCTCACTGCATGATACTTGGATTGATACCTTTCTGCAAGTCTCATTGGGCCTTATTCTAGTTCACTCTTAGAACAATGAATAATGCAGAAATGGACAAAACCATGTGCACTGCAGGTGGGGAAGATGTTACTTGTGCAGAGAGAATTAGATTTGGGTGGGCGTTTTACTTCAAAGTGAGATCTATATTGTATTGTAGAAATAAAGCAGTCAGTATTTACCCTGCACAGAAACAAAATAACTCACCCAAATCTAACTCGCTCTGCACAAGTTACATCTCCCCCCCCCCCTGCAGTGCACATGGTTTTGTCCATCTGAGAAGGAATTTGCCTCTAAGAGTGAACTAGAATAAGGCCCATTGTTAGCTCTTTAGTTATTGGGGCATGTAGTTTTGCAAACCAGATTTCTGAGGTCAGTGAGTGCTGACCCAAATGTTTTATTCGCTATGAACATGACAACTTTTCACTACATATTGGCCCCCGATTCAGGTGTTCTTGGTAAGCTACAAACATCGCATTGCATTGCTATCAATAACATCTATCTTGCTGAAGCGCATTAATAATAATGTACATTGCGCATTCTAACGTGTCAATCTTGTTGTGCACCGGAGGTAAATTTGACACTGCAACAGAATGGAAACACCAGCAGCAATGAGATTGTTGACGATGGTTTTGGTGTAATAAGTCTCATGGTTTGGTATCACTTATTTGTCACTGCAGATTATTATTATTTTTTTAGCAATTGATTTATTCTTCTGCACCTCTTATTCTCACACTAAGGGCCTAATTCTTTAAGAGTTAAGAATAAAGCAAAGTAAAAAAAAGAGCAAGTAGGTCTAGGTACACTGTGCAATGATATACTGGTACACCCAATGTGTCTGTGTACAACTTTGCGTCAGCCCTGCAGCACAGCCAATGACACTGTATATCGGCATGTCTGATAGTGTTCATTCTAGCACTCGCCAACTTTGGAAACCCATGCAGTTCCTCTTCCCTGCCTGGGGTATCGCTGTCTGTTGTAGTGCTTCTAGCACAGTGTGGTCTGTATATCAGCACTGATATGCAAACCAGAACTGTGCTGGAAACACCACAGCAGACAACAACACCCCAGGCAGGGAAGAGGAACTGCATGAGTTTTCAAAGATGGCGGGTGCTAGAATGAAGAACTATCTGGCTGTGTATACAAGTGACCCACTTATTCATGGGGACCATTTAAAAACATCATATTAAGCATCCCCCATGGTCCCACGCTATCTCTACACATGCTTCCATTCAGTGCATTTCAGAACTGGGATTTGTGGATAAATTCTGCCAGTCACCAGTAAGCATACTGACAGCCATTCACTGTCTGGTTGTAGGTAGTTGTAGGTAGAGAATTCTGCCTCACTGCTCTGATTGTGTGACCACCACACACGCCTGCTTTAAGACCATACCATTGCAGGGCCCTTGGTAACTGCCCAGTGTGCCTAAGATGGCCCCATCCACCTGCAGTGTAGCATGGCATTGCCAAGGTATACACTCACTTGCACTTTTTCTTTTACTCCCTACGACTGCTGGCACAACATAAGCATTACAAATAATTACTGCTTTTATTATACTTGTAGAATATAAATAAACATGTATTTTTAATATGCACACTGCTTTTTTCTTTCAGCTGTTTGATAAATGTAAGAATCAACTTTTGCAGTAGTCCATATGGACTATCTCTCAAATGTGTCACATGACTCATAGTAAAATTGTTCCATGATTAAATACATACACCTATAAAAGATGTTCACTGTATAGGAACAACTTTTCTTCAAGCAGATTAGGTATATTCACTATTATTTCTACTACAAATTATGAGAGTATGATGTATAATTTGCAAGCATGTGTGATAAGCCAATATTGTGGACTTCTATCTGTTAAATTGTGCAGGAGCTGTGCATAAAAAGTGTTATAATCTCATCCTTATGATTGCAGAATAATGGTGCCCATACACTTATGTGGTCGCAAGGATGTCACTCAGTTTATTGTATTTCAGAATGTGAACTCACCCTCCTGACACCTGGCAGTATAAATCTGACTTTGATGCGAGGTCTCTCTTGCACCATAAGAGGGCAGTTGCTGTATGAGGGCAGTTGCTGTATGAGGGCAGTTGCCGTGTGAGGGCAGTTACCATATGATCATCTTCATTTGCTGCTACACTTATAACCTCTGCTATATTATACAAAGAAATGTATGCAGTATGACTGACTAGCACATGTTTTATATTTAGTCACCTTTACTGGCTATGGTTTGAAGTGGCATTTATTTGTGGGCGTGTTTAGCTTATACATAACATTGATACAACTATCACATTTCCAATTTTATGCTGAAAGAATTTGTTAGAAGTTGAATTGTTACTAAACATCCCAACATCTCATGTGTACCTTAAGCATGTCATAACATATGTAAACTTAACATAACTAAACCTGAAATAAAGACTCGGAGACATAGGTTTGGCAGAATTTGTTAACTGATTTATTTGTAGCAACTTTTAAGCTAATTTATTTGTTTGAATTGATTTGATTTAATTAATTTGATTTAATTAATTAATTAATGGTGGCCAAGAAAGAACGGCCCCAAATGTAACTCCACCCCAATTCTGACGTAACTGGCCTAACTCAAAATACAAGCGGTATCCAACTCTACCCACACATTGACTACCCACCCAGCCGGGTGGGGACGCTGTCCCCGACACGGGTGATACAGCGAAAAGGCCTAAGCCAATGAGAGGTGAGTGCACCACAAACAAGCCATAAAAACGCCCCCAAAACCTGTGGTGTGAGCTAATTGATTAAAACTGCCGTTCTTTCCCGCCTATCAGCTAACTCGATTAACATCCACCACCCTCGATAAGCAACAGGGAAGGGAGGGCGGGGAATTCTGCAGGAAGAAGAGGAAATCTCCTCCCCTTCCTGCTATTATCAATCAGTCACCACTGCCAGACCTATGTCCTTATTGGCTCTCCGAGTCACATGCCTCTCAGTGTGACACGCAGATGTGGATGTTTAATTCACTCCATGTCAAGTGTTGGCATTTCGTTACTCTAAACATCCCAACATCTCATGTGTACCTTAAGCATGTCATAACATATGTAAACTTAACATAACTAAACCTGAAATAAAGACCCGGAGACATAGGTTTGGCAGAATTTGTTAACTGATTTATTTGTAGCAACTTTTAAGCTAATTTATTTGTTTGAATTGATTTGATTTAATTAATTTGATTTAATTAATTAATTAATGGTGGCCAAGAAAGAACGGCCCCAAATGTAACTCCACCCCAATTCTGACGTAACTGGCCTAACTCAAAATACAAGCGGTATCCAACTCTACCCACACATTGACTACCCACCCAGCCGGGTGGGGACGCTGTCCCCGACACGGGTGATACAGCGAAAAGGCCTAAGCCAATGAGAGGTGAGTGCACCGCAAACAAGCCATAAAAACGCCCCCAAAACCTGTGGTGTGAGCTAATTGATTAAAACTGCCGTTCTTTCCCGCCAAAGCGGGGGATTTGAATAAAATACCCCCGCCCCGCCACCATCTAGGCAACTAAATCTAACACACCTAGCAGACCCTCCAGAAACAGAAACAAACCCTCACCCGCCAGGTGAACCCCATCCGGCCTAAATAGGTGTTGACGCCCAAATCGTATCATGGCATGAGGAACTACAGCCCCCCCATTCTCCAGCACCCAACGAGCAACGGCCGCATTAAGCTTTTTCCGAGCTTCATCAATCGCCCTGGGGTCCCTAGCACCCCTCCAAGCAAGCCTAGGAATAACATAGGACCAAACAATGGTGCAAGACGGCCAAGCTGATTTAATGGCAGCAAAATCATCTAAGATCAGGTGCCGCAGCTCTAATTGGGACATTTTCCCGAGGTCATTGCCACCCAGATGTATAGCCAAAACTTCAGGCAACCCGTAGCGTCGGGCATTCACCATCAGGAATGCCCGCAGGTCCCTCCAAGACATACCCCGGACACCTAACCACCTAACTACCCGGGAGCAGGCACAGGCTGGACCTTCACCTGCATAGACTGACCTAGCTGCCCAGTATACAAAGGAATGGCCGACTACCCAGACCCTTTGCCTATCGGTTCCCAGACCTGAGGAAGATATAAAAAAGAGGGGATTAGGTCGAATTCTCGGTGAGGCCTTATTACATATTAGGAGGATCTGCCAAAAGAAAAAGAAAAATTTTGTATATATATATACATAATTGAGGCACAATAATTAAGGTGCCATAAGACATGCTCCAATCACGATTGGAGCCATACTGGGATACAATGGGAAAGAGACAAACAAGGGAGGTAAGGGTATTGGAAGGTAAAGGAATGACGGGTGTACTCGGCCGGAGGAAAACGACTGGACCTGCTGAGGGACTATAATTAACTATAACCAAATTAGAGGGCCAGATTCAGTCCGTCAGGTCAGGCAAAAAGCGAAAAAACTCCGGACGCTGGCCTAATGGCAGAGCGTAGATAGCCCCCGAGTAGGAAGGACACAGGGCAGGGGAACAGAATGAGCATTCAGGCACAGGCAGGCATAACATACAAGCATAGGCATGACATACAAGCACAAGCACCTTTCAGGGCAGGAGGTGAGGCCTAATATACTTCCTATAGCTCGCAGAGCGCCACCTGCCTAACGCCTTGATGTCATTAACTGGCCAGCCAGCAGCTGCGGCAGAGGTAGCAGCCCCAATCCGAAAGGAATGAGTACCAAACTCCCTCGGTGAAAGGCCCAATCGTTCGAGGCAGCGCCTCAACATCCATCGAAACTGGTAAACCGTCAATGGAGACCCATTATAATGCAATAGCCAGGAGCCATCCAGGGCAGGCCTGACCTCCGCATACAGGGATGCTAAAGCCACCGGGCAAATGGCAACCGGGACAACTGGTGTCACTGAAGACCACCTGCCTCTAGCTGACTGGTCAGTTTTAGACCGCCTAATTCTGAACCACAACGCCCCCGCATCTAAACGAATATCCGACACTAAAAGCACTGCCTCGCGGGATTTACCTGGGGAAACTAACTCAGAAATCCTAAAAGCCCCATGAAACTCCATGGAAAAAGCTAATCTAAACAAAAGAGACTCAAAAGCGGAGTCCGCGCAATGACCTACTGCATCCAATAAAGACGGGAGCAGTGACGCATCGATGGGCCTGCAACAATCAGGGCTAACCGGAGACAAGCGTGCCCAGCCCTTCATAGCTTTAACCACCAGGAAACACTTCGTACAGTCGGGCAAACCTTTGAGCTTAGCAAAAAAGGCTATCCCAGCCAAATAGCGCGCAGCCACTGCCCTGGATCTACCCGTGCAATACAATGACCATAAAAAGGACAGCAAAAGACGCTGCCCACGCCTACCTGACTGAGCTGCCCCTCCCGCGAACGCTTCCCATTCTGTCCAGGCCGCCCGATAGTTCCTAAGGGTGGCAGGGGCCAATGAAGATTCTGCTAACCCCTCCAGTCCGACCCGATCACCTGCCAAACATAAGAGGGGCAGGGCACCCCGACATCATCAGCCTGAGGAACAAGCTCCCGAAAACATTGCCATTGGAAACGGGAGAGGGAATCGGCGACTTCATTCACAACACCAGGGACGTGGCGAGCCCTGAACAGGATATTATGCCGCAAGCACTGCAGTGAAAGCTGCGCCAACAGACGTAAGACTAATAGGGACCTGGCCTTCTGATGGTTAATCGCATGCACAGCACTAAAATTGTCGCACCAGAACACTAAACTCCTATTTGCCAAGCGTGAGCCCCAGATTTCCATTGAGACCATAATAGGAAAAAGCTCCAACAACAACAGGTCCTTAGTGAGACCCCTTTCAAACCAGTCACCCGGCCACTTCTCAGCGCACCAGTGACCGGCCAGAAAACAGCCAAACCCCACCGAACCTGAAGCATCCGTGAACAGCTGCAGCCCACTGTTAGCCACTGCGGGAGCCAGCCAGATGCGCACCCCATTGAAATCCTCTAAAAAGGAAGCCCACACGGCCAGGTCACACCTAGTCTCGGCGGACAGGCGAATGAGGTGGTGAGGCTTGCTAACCCCGGCAGTGGCCCTCTCAAACTTCCTGCAAAACAACCTCCCCATGGGGATAACCTTGCAAGCGAAGTTCAGCTGTCCCAAAACCGATTGAGCCTGTCGCAGGGTGATCTTATTCCTGGACCTACACAGCTCGACTGCCTCACGCAACTTAGCAACTTTGTCGGCCGGCAAGCTGCAAAGACCCTCTACCGTATCAATCTGGATCCCCAGAAAAGACAAGCAAGTAACCGGGCCCTCAGTCTTGTCATCGGCAATAGGCACCCCGAATTGGTGGAAAAGGGACTGCAAGGAGGACAGCAGGTGAACACAATGGTCAGAGTTGGCCGGACCGACACATAAGAAGTCATCGAGGTAGTGAGCGAGCCCGCTCTCCCCCGAGGACTGCTCCACGCACCAATGCAAAAAGGTACTGAACTTCTCAAAAAATGCACAGGATACCGAACACCCCATCGGCAAGCACTTGTCGATGAAATATTCGTCACCTATGCGGAAGCCCATGTACCTAAAAGCATCGGGATGCAGCGGGAGCAAGCGGAAAGCCGACTCCACATCCACCTTAGCCATGAGAGCCCCCCGTCCAAACGACCGGACCATCGCCAAAGCATCATCAAACGACTGATAAGTCACTGAGCAACGCTCGGCAGGGATGGCGTCATTAACAGAGAGCCCCGTTGGGTAAGAGAGATGCTGGATGAGTCGGAATTTCCCAGGGACCTTCTTCGGCACCACCCCCACCGGCGATATGACCAAGTTCGCCAAAGGGGGCGTGGCAAAGGGACCAACCATGCGTCCAAGCTGTACCTCCTTCATCACCTTCTCCCACAACACGGAGGGCAGCGCTCTA
This sequence comes from Crinia signifera, assembly GCF_055691185.1. NCBI lineage: Eukaryota > Metazoa > Chordata > Amphibia > Anura > Myobatrachidae > Crinia > Crinia signifera. The sequence continues at coordinate 129,131,322 of NC_139217.1, forward strand.
GCAGATTGCAAATTTCTAAAAGCGCCCCCTTGCACCTCCCCCACCACAGGAAGTCGAAAACCTATGCTAAAACCCTCCTGCAGGAAAGCAGCCGCTTCCCTGTCCGGGTACGAGCGGAGCCATTCGGCCATGGCCTCCACCCGCACCGGCGTAGCCGCCCTATCGAGCGCCCCCACCTCCGGCAGGCTTGGGGGCAGTGCCAGCGCCCGCCCCTCTGGCGGGGCGGGACCCTCGAAAGCAGGTGGCAGCAGGGTGGTTCCCCGAGCAATTGATGCACAGGTGTTTGTACTTGCACCGGGAACCCAGCTGACAGGTGGAATTATTGTAGGCAAAGCACTTGCCCTTAGCGGCCCCCAGGGGAGCCGGCTTACCCGCTCCAGGGAAGCGGCGGGCGGCAGAAGACTCCGCCACCGGCCGCTGTTGCGGGAGGGAAGCCGACGTGGAGGGAGGAGTGGCTGCCGCAGCCTCTATGGGGTCTAAATGTACACGAGCCACCTCCATCCAAACCTCAACGTCCTTACAGCCCAGGTCTAGGATATGCAAGCAATCCTGCTTACGCCTGAACTGCTCGTCGTACGTGCGCCAAGCATAACCCCCGTACTTCCGCTGCATCTCATGTATCATGTGAATGTAGCGTATTACGTTAATGTGTTCATCCGGCCGATCTTCCAGATAGCAGGCCGCGAAAACACAGAAACCTGCCAGCCAGTTGTCATACGACCTATAGGAATCAGAGCCTATGCCGCCCTTATCCTTGGCTGCCTTAAAGGCCTTCTTGGTGTCCTCGGTCAGGCTGAACACATCCACGTAATCCCCTTTCTCGATCTTACGCCTACAACTCTCCCTCAGCCCCCTCAAAACTGCGGTATAGTCGCAGTGTACCACCCCGGGCTGATTCCGCCTCTTCCTTTCCCTCCGGGACAGGGAGGAAACCTTCCTGCGCTTAACGTGGCGAGCGCGCCTTCCCGCCTCCTTCTTAGCATATTTGGCCGCCCTCTTGCGAGCCTTCGCCGCGCTACCTACATCAGACCCCCCAGCGGATGAGGAGGAGGAAGTGGAAGAGTGGCTATCTCGGGAGCCCCCTGAAGAGGAACTCCCCCTATCGGACCTTGAACCGTACTCCGAAGAGTCCTCACCTGCCGACTCCGGCTGAGCAGCCCAAGTGTCATCGTCCTCTTCCCGGACATCTGGATCATCCGAACCTGAGCCGGAACCGTACTGCTCCCCAGCGGGCAACCCGCCATCGTCATACTCTGGCGGTGGAGAAGCCGCAACCCTGTGCCTCCCGCTATGAGGCCGTCTACGCCCTGCGGCGGAATTCAGGGGTGTAGCAGACCTGCCAACCGCAGGCCCCCTATCCCTCCTTGCTCGCCGCTGCCGAGAGCGGCTAGGCCTGGGGTCCGTGAGGGCTCCGGAGGACCTGCGCCGTGCAGAACCGTGACCCCCAGTACGCGCCGGCCGGCCACCCGCCAGGGGTGCCAGGGCACCCGCCATTGAGGACAAGGCTGCCGAGAGTGCGGATGGATCGAAGGCCGGAGCAGGAGACCTTACCCTGGAACCCGCCCCGGACCCCGAAGAGGATCCGGTGCGGCCCCCGTGGCGCCGGGCCCCATGCCTCCCACCATTGTCCCTAGCCGCCCCCAGGCAACCCCAGCCCCCGATGGACTCCGGTGCCCGGGCATAAGTGGGCACATAACCAGACCTGCGTCCAGGAGAAACTCCGTCACTGCGCTGCCGTCCCCCATACACCTGCCGCGGTGACCCTGATCTATTGGCTTACTCTCCTCTATCCCCCCGCGCGTCGTCCGCATGCGCCCGACCACGGCCGGACTCTCTGTCAGAGCCGGAACTGACATGCTGGTGTGGTGGGGACGGGGACTGCGCTGCAGCCTGAGGCTGAGCGCCACCCCGCGCAGCTCTCCTGACACCCACCGCCGCCGTCCTGGACCCCCTCGCACCTCTCCCAGACCTGCCGCCCCGAGCTGCGCCCGACGCGGCGCCCCTGGATGACGCACCCCTGCCACGCGGCACACCCGCGCCTCTCCCAGCAACCGGCTGCGCGGCGGATCGACCCGCCGACGCAGGCGGAGAGCCTGCGCCAGCTCTAGCGGACCCCCGGGCACGTCGGCGTGGAGCAGCGGGTGAGCGCGTGCGGGCAGGGGGAGACAGACCAGGGAGCGCGTCAGACGCATCCAGGCCACCGTCCTCCGCGAAGCGCGCGGGTGGACGGGCAGACCGTCTGGGCCGCGATGAGGGGGCACTAGCAGACATACCTGGCACAGTAGCGGGGTACAGGGCGCGCTGGGTGCAAAATTACTTCACACAGCAAGAGCTCCAAACTGCGACTTTCTCCACTGAATTCTGCAGGAAGAAGAGGAAATCTCCTCCCCTTCCTGCTATTATCAATCAGTCACCACTGCCAGACCTATGTCCTTATTGGCTCTCCGAGTCACATGCCTCTCAGTGTGACACGCAGATGTGGATGTTTAATTCACTCCATGTCAAGTGTTGGCATTTCGTTACTCTTCTGCCCAATATTAAGTTTGAATCTATCTTCCAATATTTAGAAGCAGCATCTACATAACAGTTTTAATTCTACCCAATGGTACCCTACTTGGCCTGATACAGATGTGGTTGGTGGCTGCTTCCTTGGTATGGTAAAGCAACAGGAGGCGTCTATTACAAGCAGACGCCTCCTACTGCAGAAGTTATCTGAGATGTGTCCTAGGATGTAGTATCAGATCATTCACCATCAGACTGGAAGCAGCAAACCTGGAGACACGCAAGCTGGCATTCATAGAGGCCAGGAAAATGCAGTACAACGAATGAGATCCCTAGCCTCTTTTCTCCCTGTAAACAGGGGCAACACACTTCCATTTGCACAAACGGAAGGTGATGCCACCCACGAAATGGTGTAACACTGTCAATAACTGCTACGTTGCAGGATCCATTTGAGTATGTGCGAAGTACCGAACCATTTGCATCATGCACCGAAACATCAAGCAGGTTGACCTTGCCTGATATCTTTCCTGGTGCATTAATATGTCCATAACTGCACATAGGATTGATACCCTGGTGTTGTTTGCTTCTCATTTATATATGTTTCCACATGTTGGTGTCATGTTGTTACACAATATTATGTAGCTGTTCTTAACATCCAGAATGATACGGTAAACCGCTCCTCCCACTTACTGGCAGACTGCTATGGTTTCATGTCCCAGGGGGTCATACTCTGGGCCTGACATCCACTTTGCTTTATTCATATATTATTAGTGTGTTGCACCCAATTGCATTGCATTGAGAGTTTAAATGAGGCAGTCCCTGATATTGGGCCATTTTATTCCCTTTTCTTTATTTTATCACCCAGTCCGTAGATTGTACACGATGTTACACGCTCTATAATTAATAACCCCCTCTTCCGTATTTGCATGCACAAGTGGCGGATCGTTAGTGTTGCCCATTCTGCAGAATGCAGCATTCCCCCCCCCCCCCCTGCTGTTATTCACTGCCCACCGGTATCGGCAAGTGTGTGTGCACTGCCGATGCTGGGTCCCCGCTGCGCAGGGATCGTTCAGTGTGTACGTGCCTTAACAGTAAACAATGTGACTAAATTCCTAAGCGCTTTATACCCCTTTCACATCGCACTTTTAAAACGGTATATTGCCGTTTTTTTTCCATTTTAAAACGTTTAAGGCTGCAATGTGAAAGTGCCAGAGTTGATTTACCGGTTAAAGTTAACCGGTATTTCAACACGGTTAAAAAGCAGAGTCCTACACATTTTAAAGCCATTTTTTTGGCAGTTTGAACATCTCTATTTCAATGGCTTGAAACGTGTCCCTTGGGGGTTAAACGAGTTGAATGTTTGAATGGTATTAAATTATTTTTAAAACGGTTTTCACCTGCAGTGTGAAAGGTCTCAAGGCTCAGACCCGTTTTAAAGTCCCATTTTAAGGTGGCCATACACACGCAGATTTATCTTCAGATCTGGCTGGTCGGAACAAAAACATGGTTATGGATGAGAGCAAATGACAGTTGACCATTTGCTTGGAAATGCTGTAAAACTGTCACTCATCCATAACCGTGTTTTTGTTCCAACCAGCCAGATCTGAAGATAAATCTTATTAGTGTATGGGCACCTTAAGAATACTGTGTCATTACCCATTTCTGCAATGTGAAAGCAGTATTAGAAAGGCCTGTGAAGTAAGGAAGCATTATAGTCCACTACTGGAATTGAGAAAAAAAGAAACTTCTCGATGACTTGTGAAAAACAAATAAGTGTTCCTGTGTTTTTGCTTTCTGGCGATAACATTGCTGCTTTAAGAAAATACCCCCTGAAAAGCAAACACCTTAATGCTTTTTGAGTGGTGTTGCCTTGTAAGATAACCCTTGCAGTGCTGTATTTATGGCACCTGAATCATTTACAGCCCCATACCTCCCAACTGTCACGATTTTAGAGGGACAGTCCCGATTTTCGGGTCCTGTCCCGCTGTCCTACCCGCGGCAGGCATTGTCCCGCTGCGGGGGGTGGCAGTTGGGAGACCCCCCAATCTAGTAGAATAGACGCTGTGTGCATGCGCACAGCGTCTATTCTCGTATGAAAATGAGGTCGCGGCTAATTAGCATAAGCCGCGCCCTCATTTGCATACGCCCCGCCCCCTTTTCGGGCGCTAGCCGCGCGAGTGTCCCTATTTCCTCAGGCCAAAAGTTGGGAGGTATGCAGCCCTCAGATGAGACAATCCTGGTGTAATATTCATAGATAGTTTTATCTTGGTGCTTCATTGATTCCTACCCATTAAACCTTACATTAACATTGTATTTCCTAGTATTGCGCAAACAAATGTCTAGATTTGAATGCGACAGAAGCTGCTTATTGTCCTGTTGATAGGCCAAGATTTCAGTGTCACAATTTTAGTGTGTATTAGCTAAATGCATTCTCCCCCTCCTGCAGAAGTCTGTCATGTTAGAGGGATTACTCAGGTTAATTCACACAGCCCCACTGTTATCTGTTAGCTCAGCCCCTTGGTATCAAACACACCAGATCTATATTCCACTGATCAGGGTTGAGCCAATAATAAACACTCCCGGTCAGTATGATTTCACACAGCAGATTGTCATTTTGAAGTGCTGCAGAGCCATGCTGTGCGCCTCAGAAATGGTTCTCGTCTTCCTCTGTGGATAGCATTGATGATGTCATTATTTAGACTATTAAAAGCTTCTGGGAGCCACAGAGATGTAAAAGATGAGAAGGCCACCCACATTGGCGACATGATTAGGTAGGCTGTCCCCTAAAGATCTTACAAGCAAAATATTATTTGCTATAGTAATGTAAGTCAATTATTAATATTGGCACGATATATGGAGATTTATAACATTAATATAAAAATGATCAATTACTGTGAGGATGGCAAGAGCTTTAGCAAATAGTATCAAATGAAGAAGCTCAGCCCTCAGGAGCGCTTGTTCTGTTTGACATTCTGATGGAGATTAGAGATGTGGAAATATACCTGCAACTCTTTATCTCTACCTGTCATTTCCCTGGCCATAGGGAACTCTAACGATTTCATGCTGAGTAATGTGCTTGAAAAGATGCAAGCATGATATCAGCTGTTCAAACTTCATTAAACAATATAGAATGAATTTTTCCCTGATTTTACACACAAATAAACATTTGAAATGACATGTTGTAGAAATATAGGGTTACATATAATACACGCAGATCAAAAGTGGGATGGCAGTTGTCCAATCTTCATCCAGAGCAAGTTGCTGACTTTTACTCATTTTTACCTTTGGCGTTGATAATAATAATAAACAATCATAATTATGTTAAAGTAAAATGAAGGCTCAAAGGGCTGTATGCAATTTATATATATCGCGCCTGATCTCATGTCTAAAGTCCTGTTTGAGCGATCAAACGGGTGACAGTGCAATTTCAGCTCTTCGCCCCCACGGAGGTGCGAGCTGAAATGCCAGCTCCAGTGGGTGCCCTCTAGTGGCTGCCGGTCACTTGGTATCAGGATTGCAATTCTTTTGTGCCCAAAAGAGAACAGGACACACCTGGATTTCAGGTGACTTTGAAAATCTAATTAAATGTGCATAGGGTTGCCAATCCCGGAGCATTTTTTCAATCCCGGAATTCGGGATTGAAAAATGCCCGATCCCGGGATTGGCTTCCCTGATTAAAAAACCTGCCCCAGCCGCCCTGCATATTTACTTACATGTGCGGTGCGGCCGGGAGGGTGGTCGGTGAAGCTGGGAGGGTGGGGCGGCTGATTGATGCCGGGAGTCGGGCGGGTGAGCAGCCGGGAGGCGGACGGTGAGCAGCCGGGAGGCGGATGAGCAGTCTGCAGCAGGGGCGGGCTGCGGGCATGTCATGCTGGACGCGTCTGCTCTGTGCAGCTGCTTGAGCCTGCGCAGCGTGACCTCTGGCCTCGTCACGCTGCGCAGAGCATTACTGCCGGGTAAGGGAGAAGCCGGGCAGCGTCTGAGCCCATGCTCAGACGCTGCCCAGCATTAGACTGCGTGTGCGCAGTCTAATCCCGAAAATCCCGGGATTGGAAACTCCAATCCCGGGATTGAAATCCCGGCGTTTTAGGGGCCAAATCCCGGGATCCCGCCGATCCCGATCCCGGGATTGGCCACCCTAAATGTGCACTATCTACCGCAGCAATATTTTCATGTATACACATATTTTTTAATGTCTTTTAGCTATACAGCATGATTTTTTAAAAGGAACTTCTTTCTTCTTTAATAAATTCTATTGCATTTTAATCAATTGCATCAACTGTATTAGTGTTTAGTGCACCGACCCTTGTACATTTGCCGGCAAAAAGAAACTACTTGAATATTTGAATATGGCCCTTAAGGCCCCCATACACTAGGGCGACTTGACTTCCCCCTGAGCTTCCCCTGCTGCTCCCCGGGGGAGCTTGATTAGATTGGCACTTGATGTGCCATTTTTTACATGTAATAAATCGTCTCGATTTATCACATGTAAAAAACCCGGGGAGCGGGGGGGGGGGGGTGTGGGGGGGCTACCGAGCAGGGCTGCTGGTGGGAGCAGGGGGGGCTGGGGACGCTGCGGGGGACACAGGCGGCATAGAGCCGGGCAGGGGGAGCCGGCCGGGAGCTGTCAGTAATGAATAAAAAAAAAAAAGCCCATACAATGAATGGGCGGCCTGTGATTGGCTGAGCGCTCTCTCAGCCAGTCAGCAATTGGCTGAGAGAGCGCTCAGCAGCCAATCACAGGCTGCCCATTCATTGTATGGGCTTTTTTTTTTTATTCATTACTGACAGCTCCCGGCCGGCTCCCCCGGCCCGGCTCTATGCCGCCTGTGTCCCCCGCAGCGTCCCCAGCCCCCCCTGCTCCCTCCACCGCCGCGCCGCCCCACTAGGTCCCAAGTCGGGTGGTCGGACGTGCAGCAGGTCCGACCACACGACGCACGGGACCGCGCATCGGATCTGAGGGGACATCAAAACTAGCCGATTTTGGTCCGATTTCGGCCAGATCCGACTGATCTGGCCGAAATCGGACCAAAATCGGCTAGTGTATGGGGGCCTTTAGAAACTTAATTTGAGGTGTGTGTGTATATATATATATATATATATATATATATATATATATATAGAGACCAGGGAACCGGCACTTTGCAATGATTTAAGTGAACTTCAGCCGGGGTGCAAACACGTGGATAAGTAGAACAAGCGGGGTAGAGTCGCGGCACTCACGCGGGCTTCCAAATAACCACACAACACAGGGGATGCGGATAACGTTTCGGATGTTACTCCTTTTTCAAATCCAAGAACCAAATGCATACAAAACATTTCTTACCTATATACCGTGCTGTGTCCGGCTCCACCTCCTGGCATCTCACTCACCTGGCGCGCTCTGTACTCCCGTCGCTTCCGGGTCTGTCACGCTGTACACTGAGTGACCTCATTGCGTCAACGTGCGTCCATGATAGCGTCTGGTTGCCAGGCTACCAGGCCGTGAGGTACCGCTGGAGAGTCGCCTGGACATAAAAACAAAACATAACAGTCAAACATAAAAATGACATCAAAATCTATATAGAGAATATTTACATTAGGACAGCGGCTATTACAGAAACATATTGTAAGAGATGTAATCATTTAGCCCTTTCGGTCTCACTGTCCCTAATTTGTGGATCCAGAATGTTTCCAACTGCAGCAATCTTTTAGCACGATCCCCGCCCCTTTTATCTGCCGGGACATGATCAATAATTATATATTTCAAATTGGCCAGACTATGTTTCGCCTCAGCAAAATGCCTGGCTACAGGCTGATCATTATCTTTTTTATTCAGGGCAGATTTAATGGCATGCCTATGTATGGCTATGCGCTCTCTGAATGTCCGTATGGTTTTGCCAACATAGCACAAACCACACGGACAATGGATCATGTACACTACATGGGTGGTAGTACATGTGACGGCATGTTTAATTAAGATTTTGTATCCCAGATGAGGGTGGCAGAAAAATTTGGAATTGGACATCCCATTACAGGTGGTGCAGCCCACACACCTGTAGCAACCCCCTGTCTTAACTCGCGTATTAGGGGGCAACCTTTTGGAAATGTCAGTGTTGACTACCCAATCTCTCACATTGCGTCCTCGTTTATAACAAGGCATCAACGTGACATTCCTAAGCTTTTTAAGATCTTTATCTTGTTGGACCACCGGCCATAGTTGCTTAGAGTGTTTGCTGATCTCACTATCTGCCTGGTTAAAGTCCCTTACCCAACCCAACCTGTCCTTGAATTTGTTCTCATCTTTAGACTTCCTTTTCAGGAGTTCCATGCGTGGGATGGTATCCAACTTGGCCCTAGCTTTGGTCAAGACTGATGGGGAATAACCCCTTTCACGGAATTTAAGCATCATTTTATCCAAGTCAATGAGTGCCTGGTCCTCATTGCTTGTAATCCGCTTGACTCTGATTAGCTGAGAGAACGGTAACCCTCGGATCAAGGCAGGGGGATGGTGGCTGTCAGCACTTAACAATGTGTTGCGATCTGTAGCTTTCGTGTAAATGGATGTCTCAATTTGGCTGCCTTTGATCGAGATATTAACATCTAGATAGTGAATCGAGGACTGGCTCATCTCATAAGTGAACTTGATTGGACAATCAAGACCATTAATGGAAGAAACCAAATCTCTGAATGCCTTTTCACTACCAACCCAGAACAACAGTACATCATCGATAAATCTAGTATAGAATTTAACAAAGGGGGCAACATCGGGGTTGAAGAACATTTTTTGTTCCACATTGTGCATATACGTATTGGCGAACGAGGGTGCGACAGGGGAACCCATCGCACACCCCGTTCGCTGTTGGTAATATTCGTTATTGAAAAGAAAGAAATTTCTGGTCAAAGTCAATTCCAATAATCGACAGAATAGTTGGACTGGAGGTCCATCATAGAGAGGGTCTTCTTCCAAAAGTTGTGCCGTCGCCTGAATCCCCTCCTGGTGAGGAATGCTCGTGTATAAACTACAAATGTCTAATGTACACAGCCACATCTCCGGGAGGGCTTCTCCAAATTGGGAAAGTTTGTTCAACAAATCTGTTGTGTCTTGAAGGTAAGTGCTGAGTCTTTGTACACAGGGTTGTAAAAAACAGTCCAAAAACTGTGAAATGGGGCTATAGAGCGACTCCCGGGCCGCTATAATTGGGCGACCCGGCGGCTTCTGTAAGTCCTTGTGGACTTTGGGGAGACAATACAGGAATGGTGTCCTAGGAAAGTCCGTTGTAAGGAACTCTTTAGTTGTAAGAGGGAAGATCTTGTCTGCTACAGCCTGTTTTAGAATATTATCTAATTCGCCTTTGTACACAGGTGTGGGGTCAGTCGGCAAGCGGTCATAGGTCAATGGGTTGTGTATCTGAGAGATCTCTATCTATCTATCTATCTATCTATATGTACTATATATATATATATATATATATATATATATATATACAGTACATATATTTGTGTGGGTGTGATCTAGCATATTCTATAATCATACCTCCCAACATTGTGTAGGGCCAAGTCAGAACTCCTGAGTGTGTTGGTAGTGCTTACCCACAAAGGGTCATGAAGGGGTCATGAATCCATATTATTGGTTAATGGTCATGCCATTTTGTCATTGTGGGGGCAAGGGCAGCACCCTGTGAGCTGCTGGTCATGCTCCCAGCACCTCTGTCTACAGTAAATAGAAATAATACCAACCAAATACACACGTGGGACACTGCTGGCCATGGATTGGAAAGCAGAACAGTCTGCAAACATTTGGACCATTAGGAGACTTCTTTGTACTTTTGAATTTTTGCTGACTTGAAATCTAATATTCGGAGTTTCTTTGCTGTATACTTTTTTCATTTTCCAAAGTGAACATATGTCTCAGACTCCATTGCTTTAGAAAATTAACACTCAGGAGTTTATTTACTAAGATGGGAGTTCTACTGAAGATGGGATGTTGCTTTGGTAAAACAATCTGATTATATCTATTATCTTCTAGAAGGTGCTAAATAATTAGGAAGTAGATTCTGGTTGGTTGCCCATAGCAACATCCCACCTTCAATAGAACTTGCATCTACAGTATTAGTGAATATGATATTTTTTTATATTATTATTCACTGAAATATTGTTAGACCCACTACATAGATTTACTGTGTTTTTGATATCATTTAATACCATGTTCTCATTGCTGTCCTGGCAAAATCCTGTGTTTTTGAGCCTGGGTTTTCGCTGTGTCACAGAACATCTCAGCTCACCATTGCTTTAATCATGGCCGACGAGTTACCACTGAGTAGCCTGGAGTTCCTGGTTTATTGCAATATTTTGCTGTTTCATATACTTCGCTGGTTAAGATCATGTGCTTTAGAGTACTGTTTCTGAAGTGCTTTTAGTGTGTTTACTACCTGCTGCTGGGTTTTATAGATGCCACAGGCAGACAGTATTTTGACTGTGGCATCCTTGACAGTGCCAGTCACTTGCTTTTTTATTTCCTCCTCTCCTCCCACATCCAGCAGCTCCAGCACGTCCTCATCCCTCCAGTGTGCTATGTCTCCTCTACTCTCTGCAAAATTAAATGGATGTCACATGTCACCTGATCTAATTTCCCTATCAGCTTTTTTTTTTTCAAGTCCTGTGTGAAAACCGTGGCACGCCTGTTCACACTAGCACATACCCATGTAATACATGGGAATGACCCAACAAAAGTCCCATATGCAATTCCCGAGACAGTAGACCGGGGTAGTTCACGCACACCTGTTCAGACTGAGACACAATTACCGCTTGCTCCGCCAATATCCCTGGTTTTTGTGGCAATGAGAACAGGGTATCAGTAATTAAGGTGTCTATATACACTAAGCCTTGTATAGAGATAAAGTAGATGGAGATTAAGTGGATGGAGATAAAGTACCAATGCTCATAACTGACATTTTTCAAACACAGCCTGAAATGTGGCAGATAGCTGATTGGCTGCTTTGGGGTTTTTCAATAAGTGCCGATTTTTCAGACATTTGGAATATTGTCACGGTCGAAAGTCATGTGAATCAGCAAATTATTCGTCCATCCACAGGTCTTAGTCGAAAATGAGGCCATTTTCCAGTATTTTCTGCCAATGCGGTGTCGACTTAAAAAATAAAATAAAAAAACAGCTCTGAACTGTCATTTTTTAGGTGTACTCAAATGAAGCTGTAGGAACATCTCAAGGATGATCATTGGAAAAAGGATGAACATGAGCTCAATTGTGAGCTTCATGGCAAAGGCTGTGAATACTTATGTACAGCACATGTGATTTCTTAGCTTTTTATTTGTAAAAATCTCCCCAAAACTTTTTTTCACATTGTCATTATGGGGTATTGTGTGTAGAATTTTGTGGGAAAGTAGTTCGATAGCTACAGATGTGTCCTTATACACCTACTGTAGCTTCAGTGTGCCATATGGGTCGAATAAGCTACACTGAGCAGTGTAGTGTAGTGCATTTTTATTAGAGATGTGCAGGCTCTGATTTACTCTGATTGATTTACTCTGATTTCAAAGCAGGATCTTATTGACTATCAACTGTCAACCACTGTCATGTGATTTGGGATAGCCAATAAGATCCTGTTTTAAAATTAGAGTAAATCAGAGTAAATCAGCACATCTCTAATTTTTATTAGAATTTGCATCCTATTCACAACCCAGATTTAGTTAAACACCTCTCAATCTGTACCAGAAACTGAACTACAACTTTAAATACACAGGAATTTGTTTTAAATTTGTACAAAGTCACACATGAAGCGTGAAGAACTTTGCAGACAGATGTGCAAGTGTCACATATCAAATTAATCCGTGCAGTCTCCTGGAGTAGTTTGGTTGCATTGCATCAGGACTTTAAGATGCATATTTATTTATATAGCGCACACATATTCCGCAGCGCTTTACAGAGAATATTTGAACATTCACATCAGTCCCTGCCCCAGTGAAGCTTACAATCTATATTCCCTACTACATATACATGCACACACACATTCATTCTAGGGTCAATTTTGTTGGGAGCCAATTAACCTACCAGAATATTTTTGGAATGTGGGAGGAAACCGAAGTACCCGGAGGAAACCCAGACAAGCACGGGGAGCATATACAAATTCTGCACAGTATGGGCCATGGTGGGTATCGAGCCCATGACCTCAGTGCTGTGAGGCAGTAATGCTAACCATTACACCAATAGTGTATGAAACTTCTAGAACTATGGTGAGCCTACACTCTAATTACTTGAGCAAAATTACCAAAAAACACTTTGGGGTCGATCCTATTAACCCCGAAGGGTGCGAGTTCCTGTTCAGCACCCGACACCCGAACTAACCCTAACTCGCACCCTTCGCAGGGCCAAATTAGCTGAAAATTGTGCGCACCCCTATGGAGGTGCGAGAACTTTTCAGTGAGTTTGTCGCGCAGTAAAGTGCACCCGGTGTCGTGACAATTTGCAAACACCGGGTGCAAGCGCACCCTTCGGGTGTAATAGGATCGACCCCTTTATTTTCTTCTACACCTCTTAAGGCCCCCATACACTAGCCGATTTTGGTCAGATTTCAGCCAGATCAGTCGGATCTGGCCGAAATCGGACCAAAATCGGCTAGTTTTGATGTCCCCTCAGATCCGATGCGCGGTCCCGTGCGCATCGGATCTGCGTCGGGTGGTCGGACCTGCTGCACGTCCGACCACCCGACTTGGGACCTAGTGGGGCGGCGCGGCGGTAGAGGGAGCAGGGGGGGCTGGGGACGCTGCGGGGGACACAGGCGGCATAGATCCGGGCAGGGGGAGCCGGCGGGAGCTCAGTACGGAATAAAAAAAAAAAGCCCATACAATGAATGGGCGGCCTGTGATTGGCTGAGCGCTCTCTCAGCCAGTCAGCAATTGGCTGAGAGAGCGCTCAGCCAATCACAGGCTGCCCATTTATTGTATAGGCTTTTTTTTTCTAGCACTGACAGCTCCGTCCCGGCTCTATGCCGCCTGTGTCCCCCGCAGCGTCCCCAGCCCCCCTGCTCCCACCAGCAGCCCTGCTCTGTAGGCCCCCCCCCCCCCCCCCCCCCTGCTCCCCGGGTTTTTTACATGTGATAAATCGAGACAATTTATCACATGTAAAAAATGGCACATCAAGTGCCAATCTAATCAAGCTCCCCCGGGGAGCAGCCGGGGAAGCTCAGGGGGAAGTCGGGGGCCCTAGTGTATGGGGGCCTTTACACTGGTACAGTTCATATGAATAACACACACTTACGTCACAGGATCTATATTAAACCTGGAACTTCTCTTGCAAGCCTGCACAGTGTATACAATCTTCCTATGGCTGCCATGCCTGGGGAATCACCCTTGCCGGCTACTGTGGGCAGAGTTCCAGACTTGGGCACTTCTTCTGGTGTGTAGAAAGGGGTCTGATTCTGAAGGGACTTTCCTATTAAATAAAGAACATGTGAAATCATGAAAGGTTGCATGGACACAGTGACAGAACTGCCAGGCAAATACATATGTAGTCATGCTTTGTAAAAACATTTTTGAATAAATTTCCTAGAATTACATTGTGCCTAGATCAGAGAACGAGTCCCTTTTGCTACACGCTGTATTTTTCTGAACTTATGATGCGCATTTGCTTAGAAGAATTTCCAATGTAATATGTGAGTGTATGAAATATATGAGATTAACCTACTTCTCTCATGCCCATTTTGCTGCAAGATATGTTGGCACAGTGGTAGGAAGTCATAATTCTCTAATTAGCACATTCACCTCACATAGAGATTATTATAATGATTCCAGTTCCTCAAGCTTAACAAATACGTATGCTTGTCAGCCGGGTTGTGTGAATCAAGGTGGCTTAGTAGCTCATCTAGTCGGATGGTAATCCTGTGGATGTTTGAGGTTTCGTTACTACTCTCCTGTGGATTCAGCGAGGGTATTAGAGTGGCTTTAAGTAAACCCCACTTTTATGCAGTGAAATGCTGGAATATCTCTGCTCCACACGTGCACATCAGATAGCTCAGTGTCTGCATGCAGTGTGTAATATACAGCTATGGTAGGTTCACAGTTTATACACCCCACTGCATGAGTAGGTCAGGATGCTTGGGTAGGACAGATTGTTTTACCTGATCTGCAAGAAAGGTCATTTCCACAATCTGTCATAGAGTTATTTCCCCTTGCATGGATATACAAGCACTGCCTACAGGCGGCAGACACTTCTTCCCAGATGCTCCTGTTATAAAATATAGAAAGCACTGCACCCTTAAACATCACAACTTATATCTTCACAGCTTGGAAATGAATTCTGGGGTGGTCCTGCTATTTGTCCCTCGAGCGCTGTTTTAATACTCCTACACCTTCATTTTTCCACTCTGTCTAGGAGGCAGCTCACGGTTTTCTCCAGCCTTTGTCAGTCTTTGTAAGTTGTTCTGCGATTGGCTCAGCTGGGTCTGCGATAAAGCACTGCTCACTTAGCAACAGAGAGATAGAGAGGCAGAGCAATGCCACCTGCCTTAGCTGACACCCGAGAACAGCTTTGCAGCACTGTGGACAACGAAAGACGTCACATTCTCTTTAACTCTGTCCTGCCTGAATCCTACACAAGATTCTTCAGAGCTAGCTGGTTGTGTGTGTGTGTGTGTGTGTGTGCCCTATAAATCATAGCTTTCTCTTTGTGCTGAATGTATTTCTTGTGAAATTAACTAAAGATTGTGTTGCTTCTTATACCACAAAATGATTTTAATGGGGTCTTCGTATGGTCTATATAAAATATTTTGGTATGTTTGAGGTACCCCTAAAGGTGCACAAGGTACAATTTTTGTATACAATTTGGACTAGATGGCATTGCATTGAATAGGTTTTGCAATGAGATGAGATGAGAGCTAGGACAAAAAATATGTGCAGCACATACTTTTTGCGCTGTGTGACGGGAGCGCGCATCTCATCGCACCCAGTAATTGTACCGTGTATGGGCACCTTTAGATAGAATTACATAATACATCTCTAGGGTTAGTTAAGGACATTCTCATTGTCAGAATAGGGGATGAATGTTGATAATTATGATCTAGTTCTAATTTGCAGTCTTCTGGGGTTAACTTGGGTCCATGACCTGGGGGCACTCTGCTGCAAAGCCTAGCACTTCCCTGTGGGATCCATGGCAAAAATGGTGGTACCCATTGCCATACCTTATGTCCCTGGTGACCCATCAGAAACTGCTAGCATCATAATGGGTGGTATTTAATTGTTATATTATATATTATAAAGTGACAGGAGATCATGAGGCAATATTCAATAAAAAATTTTATCCCACTCATTATAACCAGGTTCAGCCACGCATTTGCGCATTTCAGCTCACCACCCCAAGAGACACAGATCTGAAATGCTGGTAAAAACATTGTTCCATTGGACACCCTCTAGTGGCTGCGGCATATAATCTTATGAATACAGCCCATAGTGTCCAAACGGGATGCGGTCAAAATCCTGGTGGTCGGAATCCCAACAGACGAAATACCGATGCCGGAATCCCGACCGCTGCAATGCCGGCACTTTGTCCCTCTATGGGTGTCCACAACACCCATAGAGGGAGAATTAAATAGGGTGCTGAGCATAGCGAGGCACCGGGCCGGCTGCGTGGCGAGCGCAGCGAGCTCGCAAGGGGGGGGGGGGGCGATCTACGCCCCCCCCCCCCCTTGTTGGCATTGCGGCGTCGGTATTTCATCCGTCGGGATATAATGTGTTTTGCCACATTATAAGCATGCTGTGATACAGGGACCACCATGATATCATTATGTTCTTGCCCTTCCAGGCAAGACATTGCATACTTTTTACCCATCTTGACACACACAGACTCAGGTGTATCATCATTTGAAAGATATGTGTACATGCTTTTTAAAATTATGTAAATACTCAGAAGTTATTCCTTGATATAACATCCGGTGATCAATTGGGAGGATGTTTCAAGCCATATTCAAATAAAGTGGAGAAGTTGCTCAAACCAACCAATCAGCATCTGTTATTTATCTAGCACGGTCTTTTAAATGAAAGAAGCTGATTGGTTGCAGTATGGAACTACTCCACTTTATTTCCAATGTGTGACCAGCAGTATCAAATCTGCTTTACAAATAGCACTATGCTAACATTAAACTCATTGAGATCCTTATTTGAAAGAGCAGTTGCTTCATAGGTATTATTGTCTGATGATGACCTGTGGGCAGCATGGTTGGCATAGTAGTAGTTAGCATTACTGCCTCAAAGCCCCAATGTGTGATTGTTCACCTTACTTTCTTACATTTTGCGTGGATTTGTTTTGCAATTTGAGGAGGTGTAAGCAAACTAATACTATTTTCAGGAAAATTAGAGTCTCCTAAATATAGTATCATTCATCTGGGTACTGAAAAACTAGTGACTGATATTAATGTTTTAATTTGACCATACCAAATAGTGCAGAACAGACTCATCCTTGAAAGTATTTGTCAAAGTACACTGACATGAGGATCACACATATCTGCATGGATTCGCTAAACATAGCATATATGTTTCTGTTGCTAGAAACAAACAGCACTGCAGTAGACTATTTTGCTTTGGACTCCTGCTGCGTATCATTAATGTGTGACTTTGATTGGCATAAATTCAGGAAATTCTACTCCAAAACGTTTCAGAAACCGTTCACGAATTCTTGACACAGATGGGTAATACACCTTTTACACTGATTAGCCAGGTCGCACACCGGATTTTGTTCCTGGGTGCGACCTGGCTTGTGATGCCTTTTACACAGGTGTCCCTACCAGCAGGGCCGCCCCTAGGAATTTTGGGGCGCCCCTTCAGCCTCCAGCCTTCACTTACCGCCCGACTCCTGTACCAGCAGCCGCTCTGATCGGCTAACAATACACAAGCTCTGATTGGCGCAAAAGCTGGTGCAGCATTTTAATTGGTCGCCAGCGTCCTGCATTGAAGAAGAAGGCAGCACAGAGGAGGCAGTCGGGGAAGTGGGGGGAGGGGGGGGTGGTTTGCGGTGGGCAAAATGAGCTGCCCGGGCCCTTCCAGAGGCCGGGGCCTGGGACAGTTGTACTTACAGCACCCCATGTCGGAAACCCTGCTACCAGCCACAGTGCCAGGTGTGTGCCATTACCGGAGGCATGTCCTGAGCCAACGCTTGGAGATGATGAGAAATTATTGAAATGATTCCACCCAAATCTCAAGGGTTAAGATAAACAGTGTCTAGATAGTCAGTCAATAGGTCATCACCAAATGGTCGACATAGACAAAAGCTCGACACAAGTAAAATGGCAACATGGAAATTGTTGCTCAACACACTATACTATCCACGTGGACTCCGAATGGGAATTGTAAACTATGGATAAAAGTAAAAAAAAGGGGGGGGGGAAGCCCCCCAAATCCGTCATGTCAACATTTTCATGTGTTGACCATTGCCAGGTCGGCATTTGCTTGTGTCAACCTGTTGTATGTCAACTTTGTGCATGTCGACCATTTTGATGTTGAAATAATTAACTGTATACCTAGACACTGTTGACCCATTGACCGCGTACCATCTCAAGGTACACTTAACTATACGGTGTAAGATATAATTTTTAGTTTTGTGGCATGGAATGCTTTAAGTTCTGCAATGTTGCTTCAAAATCTCTTTTTACAGTTCTTAAAAGCTCAACTACTCCATTTTGGCTCTTCTTTAATTTAATACTTTAATTACCCATGAGCTTCATGATAAATAGCTTTCAAAACATTTTAATTGATGCTATTCAGTTAATCACAGACCCACGTTTGAAAAAGAGTGTTTACAGTAGTCATGCCGCCAAGGTTGATATGTTCTACCGATGCCCGGTCAAGGAGTGAAATGTATGTAATGCACATCATTAATGCTTCTTATAGTCACAGTCTCACTCAGATGGCAGCAGCAAGCAGAGGATGTTCTCGCTAATATATAAACCAATAACTAAAATTAATGCTGGAAATAACCATACAAATGAAATCTGTTGATAACAAAATCTTCTAGATATTAGTTATTTAAAGATCACTCACACTTGTGATTGAAGTAACTTTGTCAGATATGTTATCTTACACACTAAACCAGGGGTTCCCAATCTTTTTAGAATCACGGCACCCTAGAGTATCAGAATTTTTCCACGGCACCCCTCGGGCCCAAAAATTATATATCAAATTAAGTAGATTGCGTTGATATGTGCTTCTTATGTTCAGTTATGTGTTAAAGGACAGGATTTGCTTCTGATTGTACACATATTTTATGATTGGCAGCCACCATAAATTATTTTTATTGGTCCTGGACCACTAACCCGTGGCACCCCTGCAAGTGTCCCGAGGCACCCCAGGGAGCCACGGCACACAGTTTGGGAACCACTGCACTAAACCGATATCTGAGCACATAAAAAAATAAACATCTGTAACGGCCATATACAGTATGTAATTGCAATGTGATATTTGTACCTGCCCGGAAAAAAATAAGAAGATATCTTCTGGGTAATATAGATATGTGCGTTTTAATAACAGTATAAACATCCCCTATAGTGGGCTGTAGAGTTCATGAGAAATATGACATCATAGGACATCATATTTGGCTTTGAGTGATCACATGCAGCTAGTGTCATAATATATTAGCTTATGTCATAAGGTCATTTAAATAATACTTTAGCTATTTTTACAGACAGCAAAGACTGTCATAGTTTTAAAGTTAGTTTTCTAAATAAAAGTGCTTGCTTTAATAACTACAGTAATTCGATTTTTTCTCACACTTTGCATTTAATGTTCACCTTTCAAAAACGGCATGGACAGGTGCACTTAACGGCCAACTCAAGACTGTTATGTCATTCAATGGAGTTATTCAGAAACGTTTTCGGTAGGAGTGTTTGCTGTGCAATTTGAAATGGCTTCAATTGGAAAAGATGCAGCTTTTACTTTGCACCTACGGGCTAGGTGATTACTATGTGATGAGTTCTTATTTTAATATAAAAATGTCAGGACGTAGGACCAAGTCAGAAATATATGCTAATGCCATCTTGACTGCTTCTTTTTATGCAGATATAGTGCAAAAATATGCAAATGTCGCAGGTGCCTGGTCTGTCTTAAGACACCACTGGTATCTTTGCAAATCCAAGGGGTTGTATCCGAAGATGGGCAAACGGTCACTGATTAGACAATTATCTGTCTTCTGCGTAGCCTTAAGGCTACTATAAATAGATGACAAAGACACCAGCGGCAAGTTGCTTACATAAATGCAGGTGCTGGCTTGGACATACCATCAGCAAAATGTATAGAGATCAGAATCGCATACATCTCTGAATCAGGCCCATAGTGCACAATATCTACAAATGTATACAAATTTGTTTAAATAGAAAAATTTGGATTTAAGGATGTTGTATTAAAGGGAAATGGGTTAGGGAACTTTCAGATGGGAATTACAAGTTTTTTTTTAAATCGAATATTTTACAAGGGTCCTGGTTAAAGTAAATATGAAGTTTGGCAGACATAGCAGGTATGCTGTTGATGCCGAGCGGTCCAGAGCTGCCCTCCCCATTCCTTGCCACTCCGAATCAGTGTTTTTAAGTCACTTGCTTTTTCCACAGTGCACTTAGGATAAACCGGTGATTACATCACACGTCTGGACACCATGTTACTGCAGCCAAGATTCAGCTCTGTAATCCCAAATTCCCAGACCCAGTTACTATGTACTTAGATACACAGAAGTGAGAAAGGATCCATAGCTGTAGCATGCTTTAACTGGCTGTCACAAATGCCACAGAAAGGTCATGTTTTCACAAGCTTATAACAAAGTTGTCACTCTGTGCCACACTGTAATTTTCCCGTGTGTAAGGCTTGTATTAGATTATTGTATTCTTGCTTTACAGCTACGATATCTGCAAAATGTCATTGATTGCTTCTTGTTTTTGTAAATGATTCACACCACAATGTAGTCTTACGAACACAAGTTATGTTATAGCCTCAGTTTACATCCGCTCCCACGCATCGCTAACGATATCGGCAGTGCACAGAGCCGAAGGCAGCTGTGGAAGGTGATAAAGTGGAGAGAGATAGTACCGGCCAATCACCATTAACTATCAGCAGAAGTTAGTACAACTGCCCCTAAAATGCCTCAAGCTCTAAATGGAGTGCAAAATGTATTAACATTTGAAGAAGTTGCTAAAGGTATATTGTCATTCTAATTTCTACTACTTATGTAACATGCCGAACTGACAAACATTTCCATAATGCAGATACCCTTTTAAGTGATGCAGTCAACATATTTATTTATTAACAGTTTCTTATACAGCGCACACATATTCCGCAGCGCTTTACAGAGAATATTTGAACATTCACATCAGTCCCTGCCCCAATGGAGCTTTACAGTCTATATTCCCTACCACATGCACACACAGACATTCTAGGGTTAATTTTGTTGGGAGACAATTAACCTTCCGGTATATTTTTGGATTGTGGGAGGAAACCGGAGTACCCGGAGGAAACCCACTGAAGCATGGGGAGAATATACAAACTCCGCACAGTTAGGGCCATGGTGGGAATCGAACCCATGACCTCAGCACTGTAAGGTGAGGTAGTAATGCTAACCATTACACCATCCGTGTTGCCCCTCTGACATATTGTCAGAGTACCGCTTAACACCAGCTACATAAGAAAGACAGTTGGATGGGATGCTGTTAAGATGCATGCACATGTCAGCTCCTATAGATTGTAAGCTCCAATGTTCCAATATCCTCTGTAAAGTGCTGTGGAATATGTGTGCGCGATATAAGAAACTGTTAATAAATAAATTCAGTCAAATAGCATGTTCATTTCAATTCAGTCAATTAATGCTTCTCAGGGCTGGCTAGCAAATTGTAGTTTGGTCATACTCTCCAACTGTACTGGTTCCAGCGGGACAGCCCCGCTATTAAGACACTGTCTTGCTGTCCACGTGGGCTGCAGTATCCCATGGGAGGGGGGGAAGAGTGGCAGAGCTGGTGATCACCTGCTACTCTGCAGATCTTCGTGAGCACGGCATCTATAAAGTGCAGAGAGGAGTGGCAGGAGCTGCCCAGCTGCTTGTGGAGCACCGAGCACGCCTCCCAATTGATTAAAGCAGTGTCATTGCATGGGGCCATGCCCACACAGCCAAGGACACGTTCCTTTCTGGATCATGTGCATTTATTCTGCGCAAGGATCCTGCCTGGAGGAAGCCAGAAATTGTCTGGTATAGTTTGGAAGTCATACACGCAGTACTGACCCATAACTAGCAGCATGTGAAAATACTTGATTCCATATACTTTTGCTAGCAAAATGGCTTATTTTCTCTGTATATCATTAGGGTTAGTGTCAGGATAACCCATGTTAGCGAGCGCAGACTAATTAGCAAGCATATGTGAGTATTCACTGTTTTGTTAATTATGCCATTATCAGATATTATTACCAGATGCAGGAGTTGGTTCTAAAGTATAACAAGTAGGCATGAAGACTTTGATTCTAATAAGTTTGTCGTTTTATGTACAGTAACAAGTGCACTTTAAAAGGCATTAGTGAGCAGCAATGTTTTAGATCCCTATGAACATTTATCTAAACTGTTACATAAGATCCTGACACTTGGGAATATCAAGCAATATGCCAGCTGATGGGCTGAAAATATTGTACTGGCCACCAGTGGCCGTTTTTACCTATGGGCTGCAGGATTGCAGCCCCCCCAGGTAAAATCTGCCACTGTGTGAAGCCAGATGCAGTCTGTGAGACTGCACTGGCTTTACTGTGACCGGCAGCAAGCCCGGAAGCCCGTCCTATTGGAAGCCCGTCGTGCCAGTAACCCGAGGCAGTTCCAAATAAGTTTCTGCTCATGTACCAGTCCCACAATGGGGGTCGGGACCAGCATGTGGCGGTGGCATTTACTGGTGGGGACCAGCAGCAGCAGCTGAGGGGGGGCCCGCCTCACAGCAGTCCCTCCCCTCTGTAGAGGTAAGAGCCGCCACTGCTGGCCACACATACCAGATAGATTTAATGACGATGGACTGATGCCTCCTTCTGTCCTTCTTTAAACTGCACCGGGTCGCAAATGACGACCAACCAGAAAATATTGCATGTGACCTGTGGGAGTGTGCAACGGGCATACACACTGGGCAGTATTCAATGAGAAAAATTTGCCATGTTTTATGGTGAGTTTGTGCTTTTCTCGCGTTGGACGGAGACTTTTGCTCTCCAAAAGCGAGCAACCCTATTCAACGTGCACTTCTCGCCGTTTTTCTGAGTGAATTTTCGCCGTGTCTCTCCGTGTAGCAATTCTCCATCTTTTCATGGAGAAGTGGAATGTGAACTTTTTAAATAAAAGGTTTTTTTGTTTTAATTTTTGTGTCAATAAATCAGGAATTTTATTCTGTGAAGGGGCATGCTATTTTTATTCATGTGCTTATAACAGATGAATATATATTTGAATTAAAAAAAAAATATTTTTTTTTTTTACACTGAGCAGCCAGCAGGGGGCCGGGAGCCGAGCCGTTCATTACATATTCATATATTCACGCTCGTCCGCTGCAGGGGTTAAGATTCGCCGCAAGGGGCTACTCGCCCTCCGACATTGAATACGGAGAGAGCGAGTGGCAGCCAGCCCTCTGGAACGCAGCGAGTGTGCAGCGAATCCTAAACAGGATTCGCTGCACACAGCGAGATTTATCATTGAATACTGCCCACTGACCGATATGCACAATATGTAATTCTGATTTGGCTGGAAACAACATATTGTGACAATTTTAACTTTATGTGTATTTGAGTTTAATCATTATTTTGGATCTGGTCTTTATAAATAGAGACCTTGAATCAAAAGTTTCTAGGATGACAAGCATTCTAGACAGTGGTATATGGGTAAATTATATTAATTAGGCTTAGTATAGTGAGGTGAGTAAGGAGGAATAGTAATACAATGGTAACAGCTAATGGAAGCTATTTTACAGACAGCAGAACTACATATGTGACATATTAGCAGAAGTGGTGAGAGTAGTAATACAAATGAAACGAAATAATTTAAATATTTAGAACCATATAGACACCGTTATTTTGATATGGTTCTAGGTCTACATGGTTCTTGGTCAACATGGGACAAGGTCGACATGGGGTTAGGTCGACAGGTCAATAGGCTGACATGAGGTTTTTCCCTGTTTTTTTACCCGAATGTTGACACAGTCAACATGGACACAGTTTACAGTGCACCGCATCCCCTCGCATCGCTCACTTCACTCGCCATGCTTTGGGAACGTTGCCTCGCTGCGCTCGGCACACTATTTTAGTCTCCCACCACGCCCTGGTGGAAGGTAGGGCATAAAATACTGCCTAAAATACTGCCTGTCGGCACATGTTGGCTCAAAAAAACTTGAAAAACCCCATGTCGACCTTTTGACTGTCGCCCTAATGATGTCGACCAACTTGGTGTAGACCCAATGACCGTATCCCTTCCATAAGTAGGAGAAATCAATGGTAGATTGAAGAAAGTGTGAGGGAGAGTAGTTTGACTTGTGGGGTGACATTCTATGTGTAGCGGTAAAAAACGCATGATTTTTACCGCACCTAATCGCACTTTTGAAAATCGCAAGATTGGGCAGTTTTTCGCATATTTAATGACATGCGAAAAACGGCCCAAATAGTGCGACTAGGTGCGATTTGATGCGATTTCTTTAGTCCTGAAAATGTGCGATTTTCAGGTCGGAAAATCGCACATTTGCAGGAAATTGCAATTTAAAAAAAAAAAAAAAACTTTGCGGGGTCACCCCTCCAGAGCATAACCAGCCCCGGGCTCATTGAGCCGGTGCTGGTGACATAAAATCACGGTCCCCGACAAATAGGGGTCCCATTGATTTAATGAAACCAGCACCAGGCTCAAGGTCCGGCGCTGGTTCCCAAAATACGGGGGACAAAATGACTAGGTACAAGTGCCAGCGGGCCCTTTAATGCCCCGCATGCTGGGACTTGTGGTTCTCCAAGTCCCAGCATGCGGGGTAGGCTTGCTGGGACTCATAGTTCTACAGTATAAGACAATAGTTTTTATTCTTTTTTTACACTTTTCATCAGCCCGATGCCCACCGCCCAGGGGCATCGGGGACAGCCTCGGACTTTCAGCATGGGCTGGTAAGTCCTGGAGGGGGGGGGACCCCTTCTTTGGGGGGTCCCCACTTCCCCTGCCCATGCTGACCAGCCAGGGGGGTAATGCTTTGGCCGCGGGACCTTATATAATAAGTGTCCCCCGGCTGTGGCATTACCCTGCTGGCTGGTTGGGTCTGGTGCAGGTTTTTGAAATGCGGGGGACCCCTAGTCATTTTGTCCCCCGTATTTTGGGAACCAGCGCCGGACCTTGAGCCTGGTGCTGGTTTCATTAAATCAAGGGGGCCCCTATTTGTCGGGGACCGTGATTTTATGTCACCAGCACCGGCTCAATGAGCCCGGGGCTGGTTATGCTCTGGCGGGGGACCCCGTGCACTTTTTTTTTTTTAACTGTTTAACCATTCTTTTTCCACCAGAACCATGCACAGATCTCAATGATCTGTGCAGGGTTCTGGCTAATTCGCCCATCAGAACCTGGTCTGATTTTTAGGTGAATTTTAGACACATTTATACAAATCGCATACCATTAAATATGCGATTTGTATACTTTTCAATGTGAAAACATCTGGATGCGATGTGCTGCGAGAAACAGCCATCGCATTTCCAGAATGTCCAATTTGTTGGCCAAAATCGCACTTTTTTCACATTTTCGCAGCTCATTAAATATGCGAAAATGGAAAAACATGCGATTTCAGCCGTTTTTGCGAAAAAAATCGCAAAAAAAAAAATCGCACTCCTTAGAATGTCACCCGTGGTTTGATATGTATAAATGGGTGTTGTAGAGCTTAGTTATTCTGTAGGATATGGAGTCATTGTAGTGAGTTCCTACAGGGTATATGAGTAGCAATAAAAAGAGGTCAATCGTGTGTCTGTATTTAGGATCCATTCAGGTGTGGGTAGTCTGATATACCTTTATAAAATAAGGGCATTTCAAATAAAGTCTATTTAAAAACAGCAGTTTTGAGGATTGACAGTAGGAGCTACTGGGAGGGGAACACTGATGAGCAGAAAGATGGTAAACAGAAGGGATAACGTTGCCTATAGAAACCAATCCACTTCTACATACAGTATCATTTTGGAGATTGCCCTTGATAAATACAAGCTCGTTGCTGATTGGTGTTATGGGAAGCTTATCTACTTGTCCACTTCACTCAATACACCGCTACTGCTTGAAGCATCTTCCTTTTATTAATCCCTAAAGATATGTAACAGTGTTGCAGCCACTGTAAACTTGTTTTGATTCTGTGATTCCTGTGGTTTCCTCTGATTTACAACAAGCTTCATTGACACTTTTTCATATTACCTAGAATTTTAAGTATTTGGTGAAATGGGTGATTTTGATTTGATTTTATATGACACTGCATTGTACTCCTATGGCAATTTTTGACTAGATGCACCAGAGATATTGACTGAGCGATTTAGTCAGTAATGATGGTCTATGTTCTAGTCAAAATTACTTGCACAATCTACTTATGCTAAGAAATGTATGCTACAGTAGACAATATTGACTAAACAGGAGAAAAACTGGGAGATTATGTCTAACCTTCTAGGAGATTTTGACTAGTCAAAATCTCCCTTTATGCTACAGCACTGGAGATTTTGGGATTGAACACATGTTGGGTGTAGCTTCTCCTGCTTTGCAAACACATAAATATTTACGCATGTACAAAGTTGTACACTTCTATCAGCCTCTGCTATACATATACTTGGTTTCAAAATCATCATCATTTTAAGTGTGAGCTTCCATCAGAAAACAGAACTTCGCATTGATAGTCACCCTTACCAAACTTTGCATGTATCCAGATCTGCTTGGAAACAGCACAGAAGAGTGCATACCATGTGTAATATTATGTGTAACCTATTTTTCGTACAACTGTTTTCATCGCTAAGATTTCTACTGTACTCCATTATCAACAGCACTTTTAATTAAAAAACATTCTGCAGAAATTGTACGTTTAGTTCAGTATGAGAATAGGGAATATTTTCTGTCATTTATTTGCCCTAAATTGATTAATCACTCAGCATTGTCCCCCAAAGATATATGATCCCCCCTTGCCTTTATTATATGTCTTTCCTATCATGCACTTTGTATTAATAACACAGGTAGCACTCTCATCTTCAGAGGAGCAACAAAAATGGCTAAGGTGCCCTCTGTGGAAGACACTGCAGTTAATGCTCTCATTACAGACTAATTGGCTAGAGAGACTTCTCTCACATTGCATTTAGACTGATAGTTTTCTATCACTCGATGAACGGAATGGACAGCCAAGCCAATTATCACTGCAAAGGGAAGCGTATCAGCAGAACAGGCAGAATCAAAGAGACCTATAGATAATGTTTAGCACCAGCTGGAATTCTCTTTGAGCTAAATTATATCTCTAGAATATGTCACTTTCTTACGGCAGTTGAACATAATCTTCTACAAAATCTCACTAAATCTCTGCAACGCTCCATTGTTAATACTGATTAAAGGGAAATTTACACCAAAAATAACAGTTTATATAAAATCTGTTTAAAATACGGTACTTATTTCCTAGCACGGCGCCCATCACATACCATTGCATACCTTAATGTGGTATTCGATGGGCCCCGATTTTCGGGTCCTAAGAGGCAAACTGTACAATTTTAGGTACTCTTTACCTAGAACGGCGCCCGCGATTAGAATCGTGGGCGTCGGGGGTAAAAAATCGCGGTCATCGCGGGCATCGCGGGTAAATCGCGGGTACATAAAAATCGTGTACCCGCGATCACCGCGATTTTCCCATAGGGAACAATGTTAAAAAGCCTGATTGACCGCGATTTTACTTTAAAATGCCTCAATGCCCGCGATTTTCACATAGGAATCAATGTTAAATGGGCTACAGAGCCCAAATAGGCAGAATTAACCCTTAAATGTCACCCCAATTTTTGTACGCCACCCCACGATCCACGCCAACCCGAAGCGTGGCGAGCGCAGCGAGCCCGCGAGGGGCGGCGGTACGCGTCCTCCGACCTTTTCATGCCCTACTATCCACGTCGGCGTGGAGTTGAGAATAGAATAGTGTGGCGAGCGCAGCGAGCCACCGAGCCCGAAGCGTGGCGAGCGCAGCGAGCCCCGCGAGGGGCCGCGGATACCTTCACAGTTATACGCGTCCCCTCGCGGGCTTCACAGGTATCCGTGGCGAAAAGCGGACACCTGTGAAGCCCGCGAGGGGACGCGTTTACCTGTGAAGGTATCCGCGTCCCCTCGCGGGGCTCGCTGCGCTCGCCACGCTTCGGGCTCGGTGGCTCGCTACGCTCGCCACACTATTCTATTCTCAACTCCACGCCGACGTGGATAGTAGGGCATGAAAAGGTCGGAGGACGCGTACCGCCGCCCCTCGCGGGCTCGCTGCGCTCGCCACGCTTCGGGTTGGCGTGGATCGTGGGGTGGCGTACAAAAATTGGGGGGACATTTAAGGGTTAATTCTGCCTATTTGGGCTCTGTAGCCCATTTAACATTGATTCCTATGTGAAAATCGCGGGCATTGAGGCATTGAATGCAAAATCGCGGTCAATCAGGCTTTTTAACATTGTTCCCTATGGGAAAATCGCGGTGATCGCGGGCATCGCGTCGCGGCCGTTTATGTACTGCCCGCGATGTCGCGATCACCGCGATGGGCGCCGTTCTAGGTAAAGAGTACCCAATTTTAATATTGCATCGCATGCCATTTTGCGGTACGTGTCCTCCGACGTTTTCATACCCCCACTATCCACGTCGGTGTGGAGACACTATTAACTACTATAATATTGTGCAATACAAGTGAACACAAGCACCAGCATGTCACCTTCATTTGGATGGTATAATTTCAGGAGTGGTTCATTCTTCATCCCACTGAAACCAACATTTCTTCCAGCGTGGCTCAAGGACAAGAAACGGACAACTTTCTGTAGTGTAATGTGCCATAAAACACCTCTTTTGCCCACTGATGTGCAGAGTAATTTACTCAGTGAAAAACCTATAAAACAGGCATGTCCAACAATGGCCCTCCAGCTGTTGCGAAACTACAAGTCCCATCATGCCTTGCCACAGTTTTGCTGTTACGGAATGCTAAAACTATGGCAAGGCATGCTGGCATGTGTAGTTTCACAACAGCTGGAGGGCCACAGTTTGGCCATGGCTGCTGTAAAAGAACAGGTCTTGTAACAAATTCCAAAGATTCTAAAATCATTTCATTTCTAAGTTGTCAATGAGTCCTTTAGGATTTCATTTTTAAATAACATTTAGATTTCATCTCTGTTCTAGCGATGTCCAAACTATGGCCTTCCGTGCCACAGTTTTGCTATTAGAGAATGCTTAAACTATGACAAGGCATGCTGGGATGTGTAGCTGGAGGGCCACAGTTCTATTTATAATAATCAGAAAGGGAATTATAGTTTTAATATTTGTGCAGCACATATGGTGTGGTGTTTAATATTACTGCCTTACAGCACTGAGGTTATGGGTTTGGTTCCCACCATGGCCCATACAGTGCAGAGTTTGTATTTTCTCCCTGTGCTTGGGTTGGTTTCCTCCAGGTACTCCCGTTTCTTCCTACAATTCAAACATATACTAGTAGGTTAATTGGCTCCCAACAAAAATTAACCCTATAATGTCTGTGTGTGCAGGTACATGTGGTAGGGAATATAGAGTGTAAGCACTGGGGCAGGGACTGATGTGAATGATCAGATATCCTCTGTAAAGTGCTGCGGAATATGTGTGATCTATATAAACTGGTAATAAAGGAATAATATTGCAGAGAATACACCATAGAAACATTTTCTGCATATGTTTATTCATGTGTAGAAAACAGGCAGCCATTAATTTATCACATGCAAAACATGAAGTGCCTAATCGCATGTGATCCCTCGTGGGAAGCTGCTGGGACAATCAGGTCCGACTTGTCCTTAGGACAAGTCAGACTAATGTATGGGGGAATTTAGAGTTGTGGAAGGTGAGTGAGTTGCGAATTGATTTACAGATTATCCCTTCGCACTGGGCAGGATTTCTCTCTGTCTGGGCAAGGGGGGGGGGGGGGGACTGATCGCAGTCCTCTGGAGATTTGCACTTCAGCGATCAGGTCTGAATTAGGCTCTCAATACTTTGCTGTTTATAAATCTGATTTTCATTTGTGTGAGGAAGGGATTCCAGGAATATAGGAAGCAAAATGATATCACTTTTGGCCTCAAAGGTAGAAAAAAGAAGAGTATATTTGAACGTGTCTTGTGTAGCCCGTGGATACATGCTGTTTCATAATACTTTGGAAATCTGCCTGCACAAACCTCCTAATCGCCTCTGTGAACCAAGTTTCACTTAAAAGGCCACATACTTTCATACTGCCTATCTGGGTCACCATTCTGAACATGACAGCTTTGTAGGTACAATGTGCCTTCATTTGGTTGTGTATTGATAAAATGTAGAATGCATGCATAAAAATTCCTTTGCAGATTTGTGAATATATCTCGGGATGCATCCAACTGAATGAATGGCAGTATTTCTGTAGCAGGCATAATAATGCATATATTTAGGCCTATTAGGCAGCTCTCTGCAATGCCAACACCTAGGGGGTGCTGCTGGGGCCACCTTCCCCCAGTATAAAACATTTCTTTGAAAGAGACACCCTTCTTCTAGATCAGTGGTTCCCAACCTGGAGTACAAGTACCCTGGGGGTACACTGCAGACTGGTTGAGGGTACTTGAAATTAAAATTGGTAATGGCGGAAGAAGTCTCCCGATGGTGGAAGAAGTCCCCATTGCCATGGAGATGAACCACGTAGCATCACTTCTGGTTCCGTCTGTAGCATCATCAGCATCTCTTCGTGCTTTTGCCTGACCAGCAATCCACTAGGAGCTAACCGCGCTGCTCTCAGACAACAGCGATCATCTGCCCTGCATTGACATGGGTAGAGTAAGCAGTAGCATTAGTACTACAGGTGTTAGCAGAAACCCCCAGAGATAGTACACAGCCAGTTAGCAGACACAGAGGGAACTGATTCCTAGATGTACACTACTCCTCTTATACTCCTTAATATAAGGACATGCAATATGGCAATGGTCATCTATTGGAAATAAGAGTTATTTGAAATGTTTTCTTGTTTTGAACTCTTTCATACTTTCCAACCACTTGGACTTGATTGGGAACCAAGTATGGGGAGGGGAGGGGAGGGGACGGTACATACCACACCTGGTATGTAGTTGTGAAGGTGGTGAGAAGGCATTGGCTGAGTGAAGTAAGGGTACTTTCACACAAATGCAACTCATTGAGACCACATCAAGATGCATAGCTGCCTGCCAGAAGGCACATAACGTCTGGGCACTCAACAGCTGGTGTAAGATAAGTGGTGGTGATAATGATGATGATTGGCAGACCCTGCTCTTTGATAGTGTGCATATTGACTATGTGCTGCTGTTTGACTGTGTACTGTTTCTATTACTAATTATTATTGTGGCTGCAACAGACTTTGTACATTTCATTATTTTAAGGTGAAACCGATGTTTCCATTGAATCAAACTTAGTACTTTCAATTTTTGTAATTGCATTTTACATGGTAAATGTGACTTGACATGTCTTAATACCACTGGACCGGATTCAACTTGAGTTGTAGTTTTGCTAAACTATATTACGAAGATTCACAAAACTACAAATCTCCTCGGCAGCATGCAGGGGCCACCCAGCACAGGGAAAGTTACCTCTCATGCCAGATTCTGCACCGTGATGAGACTGCAAAACATTTTTTGGGTTACAGTGGCTGCAGGTGACATCACGCAGCCGACTCGGTCCCCCTCAAGAGGGCGCATCGCTTTGTAGTGCTGAGTTTCAGACTATTCCTAACACGGCCGTGCATACTTTCTCTCAGGATGCTGAAAGTTAGGATTCTGGTGATGACATCTCCAGCCACCGGTCCTCTGGCCACAAGGTGGGATTCTGGCATCTTCAACTTGACTGCCGGTATCCTGACTGCTGGGATGCCAATCGCATCTGCCACTGTATACCCAGTTCTTCACAACGTTATCAAAAAAATGGTCAGCTCCTTCTGTCACTTTACAAGTACTTTATTTAATATAGGATATATAGGAAGATTAAGAATTAAGGTGCTGCCAGAAGTTTGACAGTTTGACATTAATTAATGCTATAAGTAAAAAACTTTTGTACAGATTCTCCTTTTTTTAACCGCAGCAACAAGTTAACAATTTTTTTTAGTTCATTTTCTTTAAATTATTTTTAATTATACTGCACCAGCCTATTCCTTGGTGATGTAAAATATTTGCATATTTAATGTAAAACATTTAATATAATGCCCCTCATTTAATACAATGACCCACATTCTCCTGACATTAGTTATCATCAAATAAAACATAATTATTTGGATAAATGGGCAAATTGACTAGATTTGATGGAGGAAATTAAATAAGATGGGAGTTGTGTTTCACATGGGATGTTGCTATGGGCATCCAATCAGAATCTACTACCTATTTAGTTAGCACCTTCTAGAAGACATTAGATATAATCTGATTGGTTGTCTATAGCAACATCCCCATCTGATATAGAACTTCCATCTTATTACAGTTCCGCCAATGAGTTGGATAGATTAAATATATTTGAAATAAGTTTTTGAATAACCCACCGTAATCATTAGTCCTGTGATTTATATACACAGTTGCTACTCTGCCTTTTGGCTCTGATAAAATGCAGTACCTATGATTATCAGGAGACCCTTTCCTTATCATACCCATAGAACAGTGCTTCCTTGGTCAAGGCTGTAGTGTCCGTTGTGGCAAACCCAAAAAAACCGTTGCCCCAGGGGAGGGGTTTTAGGGGTCTCTGAAATTGCCCTGAGAACAGAAATATACACTTACTGTTGCCCCTGTCCTGTTTGAGGGTTTAATTACGGATCTGTTAATTGCTTGGTGCACTTTACTTGCGGGAACAAACCGCATCCCTCAACTCGCTGCCAATTGAATCTTCCCCAAAGAGTACCAGTCTCCATTTTGATATTCAGAAACAGCCTGAATAAAATATTAGTTGACAATAAGTTTGATAGCATAATAGTAGATTTACATTGAACACTAGTTTTAGAGTTTTTTATATTTAAATAATGCTTTGATGGTGTATTTTCCAGCAGATAGATGCCTGAGTGCTTATTTTCAGGCATTGTATAATACCTGATGCTGCTTGTACAGTTGTAGGAAAT
Source organism: Crinia signifera (assembly GCF_055691185.1). Taxonomy (NCBI): domain Eukaryota; kingdom Metazoa; phylum Chordata; class Amphibia; order Anura; family Myobatrachidae; genus Crinia; species Crinia signifera. Next base: position 129,164,096 of record NC_139217.1, read on the forward strand.
GACATTTCAGAAATGATTATGGGTATCTATTTTGAGCGTGGGCAAGAGACGTGTAATTGAAGTGATAGATAAATGCAGACTTTCTAAATACTATTAAGCATAGTAATGTAATAATGACCACTTCTGTCTTTTCTCACGTTACAGTTATGTTATTTTTTATTCTTTAGCAACTTTGTCTATTTTATTATTACTTACAATGTAAAAATGCAATGCACCCCTTAATACCAATTACCAGGCACACGTTAGCACAAGGAAATAACAAGCAACAGGGGTAACAATACATATGTGGTTATATTTTTCTCCACAATTTTGTTTTATTGTTTCTTGTTGTTTTATTAAGGGCATTTTATTTTTTGCTATACTCAGATTAGATAGGTATGGTAGGTTTTTTATATGTAATTAGTAATTGATTTTATTTTATTATTTAAGAAGACAAAGGGGTGTATCCAATCCCGGGTCACGACTGTTAAGATGTCATGACCCTGGCCCGTTCCACTGATTCGGCAGACGGATTCACTGTCCCATCTGCCAAATGCCAAAAAGGGGACATGTCCATGAGAAACGGCCTTGCCCGACCCCCCCGCGGAACACTGATGGAAGCGGGAGGGAGGCGGGAACGTCCAAAAAAAAAAACCGTGCCGTTCCCGCAATTAGCGGGACAGTTGGGAGGTATGATATATATATAGATATATAAATTATTTATATATATCTATATAAACTCTTGTATCAGCGTCACTCTGGTTTTAGTAGGTAGGTTTTAAATAATGGAAACAGCACACATGGTTCCTGACATGAAAACAGCACACATGGTTCAAGCCACAAAAACTCTAGTAAAGAGTTGAAACGTTGCAGGAACCATGTGTGCTGTTTCCATTATTTAAAACCTACCTACTAAGACCGGAGTGACGCTGATCCAAGAGTTTGCATGTTAGCACGCTCCACGTGCTAAATTCAGAAGGCACTCAGCATTATTGTATTTGGACTTTCAGAGTGCCGATCTCCCCAACTTCTATATATATATATATATATATATATATATATATATATATATATATATATATATATATATATATACAGTATAGAGAGAGATTTATATGTAACTGACATAAATAGTTCTAATATAAATATTTTTTTAGTGCTTACTGCTTAGGAAACATCAGCAGCTGCACTTGTTAGAAAAAGCCAGCCCCAGCTTACAGTGTGCAGCCAGCCAGCCCACTCTCGTGACAAGACTCACTGGGGCAGATGTATTAAGCCTGGAGAAGAGATAAACTGGAGATAAAGTGGAAATAACTTGGAAGAGTTAACGCACCAGCCAATCAGCTGTGTTTGAAATATGACAGTTGGGATCTGATTGGCTGGTGCGTTATCTCCTTCCACTTTATCTCCAGTTTATCTCTTTACCAGGCTTAATACATCTGCCCCACTGTGTGGAAGGCGTGACTGGGCGGCATGTGTCATAGGGGACGGGGCCAAAGCAGACTATTGGCTGCAGGATCCCCAACGTCAATTTGCCCTCTAGTAAGCAGCTTATAGCTGCTAGAGGATGAGCTGCCTAGTATACTAGGCAGTCTCTTATTGTCTGTGTAGTGCGCACATGCTCACTACATCCACGCCGTGCCCCATGGGAGCAGGAATCGGCGTGCGCCGAGCGGCAGCTTAAGCTATGCGCTGCACAGCCTGATCTGGCAGGCACTGATTTAGTACCTCCCGGCTCCCACGGCAACCTCCCGGCCCGTGGAACACTGCGGTCCGCGGATGGCACACCGGGACAGGCCCTGATAACCGGGACTGTCCCGCTAATATCGGGACGGTTGGGGGGTATGATATGGCATTGCAAAACCAATAGCAGCAAGTCAAGCATAAACAAATTAATATGGAAAATTTATTTATCTTTCTGTTTAGTGTTGTGCGATTTCTATTTACTGGTGAATCAAATTTTTTTCATAAACAGGTTTCTAGAATGTGTCCACGAGTAATTATCCTAAAAGAGAGACTAGAGATAAGGTTCTTGGATCTTCTGTTGAGATGCAAGTGTTTAAAAAGCAGGCATGCCATTGTAATAATCTGATATTCCAGGTTGTTAGGAGAACCCAGAGAGCATACAGCCTTGTTGCTAGGTGACAGTATCACATGTAAAATATTAAAATCATAAACTGTGCCTTTTGAGATGTGACACACACCACAGTGCCTTTCCACTAACATGATTTAACAGTTTCATTGAAAGGAAGCCAAGACAATTGTGCATAGCACGAGCAGCAGCTAGTTATGATCTGGCATGTATTAATTACTAGCAGCAGCCCATTTACAACTGAAGGCCCTTTCTTAAACAGACATCTTCTTGTTGCCTACATAAATTCTTCATTGAGAAAATGTGTTACAGTCACATGCCATTTATTGCATGTTAATCTGGCACATATGTGAGCCCTCCCGGGGAGCTCATAAGAGATCAGGTCCGACTTGTAAAGGGGCCTTAAGGTGGACTTTTTGTTTACATCATTTTGTAACAATAATTTTAATAAATGTGTAATGTGTGATATTGGGATTAATTTATTTATTTTATTTATTTATTTACAGGTTCTTATATAGCGCAGCAGATTCCGTTGCGCTTTACGATATATTTCACTTTTTCATAATTGTTTGCACCTTTTTACCTCATCTTTTTGTGTTTTTGTTTGTGAGTGTTTCTGATTGTGTGGGTTTTGGAAAAGAACCTTATGGCCTGATACTCTCTGCTTTAGAAAGCCAAAGAATCCATTCCCCAGAGGGAAGCTTTGGCCAACCCTGGGGAAATAGGGGTGACCAGGAGCCTTGTAGTGGAGGAAGTCCATAAAAGGTCTTTTGGCTCCAGGGGTCGGGATTCAAGCGATCCCCTCCTAGCCTCAGCAAAGGGGGACATGACGATTGACCTCTCCTCTCATTTTGCCTTCTGGTTCTGAGGAGATGGAGAAAAAATGAGGCTATTTTCCTTTTGGAGGGCGTGCCAAGTTCTATGCCCCCAGAACAGCTTTTCACTGCACTGGGTGTTTGAAGAACACACCTCAGCTTGAAGGACATAAGAAGTCACTGTCTGAGTCTGGGAACAATCATGGAGCAGGGAGCATCAAGGGATGGATGGAGCAAGGGACATTATCCTTCCATGCAGGCTCAAAGGGGCATAGTCAAGCCTATGAGGCATGCAATAGAAAGACAAGCAACTTGTAGGAGTGAGACTGCAAATTAGCTCACTTCCTTCTAGACCTTATAATCTCTAGAAATTCAACACAAGTTTTGTTGTTAAAAGCCAAATAAAGAGGCAACAGAAGAGTCTGGTACCATTGTGATTTGTCACATGTTTCACATAAAAAGGAGCTTTTATAATTGCACAGATAGCTTTTAAAAATGATATTGTATAACACAGGTTTTGGACGGTAAGTTTGGACTGTGTTTTCAGTTTTTTTCTTCATTAAAACCCTCTAAACTGATACCATGTTTTATAGGCAGCCATTTTTAACAACCCATTTTCCTGTGTGGATGTATTGGCATTCTAAGCCTTCTGTTGTACAAATGTGCTACTCTGTGCATCTCCTCAGGCCCAGGGATGGGAATGTAGATTAACCACGTTCTGTTCAGAGGCACAGGACTGAAACTGACTTTTACATGGAGCTGTCATTCTTGGAATCAGTAATGAAATAAAGTGAAACATTTCTTAGAGGAAGAAGCTGTGAGATGTGATATTTATCCTATTTACGATTATTACTATTGCTTACACATCCGACACTTGAAACAAACGCATTTCCCACAGGGCATCAGCTAATACTTTATCAAGTCCCAGGCTTCCTCGGTGCATCTGGTTTCGCAGTGAGCTCACAGTACAGCGTGTGCTTGCGCTATGGTTAATCGAGTACGGCATCTTCCCTGTGCCTTCTTTGTCATTGCGTGTGGCATCTCTATTCATAGGAAAGGTCCAGAACAGTTGAAATACAAACAGAGATTACTGTTTCTGATTTATGCAATTTGGGATTAGGTGTAATCCAGAACGGCCCGGACCAGACTGCCTGTTTGCAGCAAACTTTGCCATTCCGCATCTTGTAGTGCTCGTATGGCTCGCTAGAAACCTGTTTTTGAAAAAAAATTGATTCACCAGTAAATAGAAATTGCACAACAGGGGATTGCTTGAATCCCGACCCCTGGAGCCAAAAGACCTCTTATGGACTTCCCTCCACTACAAGGCTCCTGGTCACCCCTATTTCCCCAGGGTTGGCCAAAGCTTCCCTCTGGGGAATTGAATCATAGAAAATGCATAACATCTGCCTTGAATAAAACCGTTTTAGGAATGAATAATAGTTGCACAGTGGAGTTATGGATTCAATTTTGCAATTCGGCAGTTGCCTGTTTTACTTGGTACATCCTTGCATTACACTCATTGCATCTCATTGCTGGCTGTGAGAGGTTACTGTACTGAGAAAGTTTATGCTTACATTCGTGCCTGTCTACTGGGATGCTATTGAAAATTGCTCACCTAGACAGCCCTTCAAGGCTTTGTGGCCCTGTACATCATAGTGGCACACAAAGAAGTATTGTCTAACCTCTTAATAAATCCTTTAGCTCATATTGTTTCTCAACACTGTCTTTCTCTAAAATGTAAGCTGTGACGGGCAGGTCCCTCATCTTTATGTCTCCTGGCTGTCCTCCTCCTTTGTTCGTTTCATGTCATATGTAGAATTGTTTCTGTATGCCATGTGGTTGCTCTGCTTATTGCACTTATGCCGTTATTATTCTGCTAATTTTTGTCTATGTATGCTGTTGATTGTCTTTACTGCCATGATTTTTTATGTACATGCTTAACTAGTTTATTTCTTATTATACCGGTAGTGTTCCTTCTAGGAACGAATTGAGGCAGGGCGCTGGAGGGGCGGACCGGGCACGCCGACGTCAGTACGGGGGGCGTGCCCGGGCCGCCGACGTCACTACGGGGGGCGTGCCCGGGCCGCCGACGTCACTACGGGGGGCGTGCCCGGGCCGCCGACGTCACTACGGGGGGCGTGCCCGGGCCGCCGCGTCACTACGGGGGGCGTGCCCGGGCCGCCGCGTCACTACGGGGGGCGTGCCCGGGCCGCCGCGTCACTACGGGAGGCGTGCCCAGGCCGCCGCATCACTACGGGAGGCGTGCCCGGGCCGCCACATCGCTGAAGGGGGCTTGCCCAGCCATGACTACGTCACTGAGCTGCCGGGACGTAGCCATGGCCGGGCAAGCCCCCTTCAGCGATGCGACGGCCCGGGCACTCCGGCGGGACAGACTGCAGGCTGATTTAGCGGGGCGCTGCTAGAGGGGCAGGGCGCATTTTGCCTATTAAAAATCGGGCAGGGCGCAGCGCCCCGCTAAAACAGCCTAGCGGGAACACTATACCGGTATTATGTTGGAGGGCAGTTTAAATGCCATTCCTGTTGTGATGTCTGGTCAGAAATATTCTTAATACCCCTTTTACATCAAAACACTGAGTTGCGGGCAGGCATTTTGGGCATGGGTGCGACCCGTCGTTTGACCCTATTTATACCGGCGTCCCCACCCAGTATAATTCTGGGTAGGGGACGTCAGCGGAGGCGGGTATTGAGCCTGCGCTTGGAGATGATATCATCTCCAAGCACCGGTAAATCCACCAGCGAGGCCCCCTGCAAAGCCAACAACACTCTGGGGGCAAGCCCAGCACCCGGGAGTTATGGGTGTCCATTGGTGGAAAGGGTCAGATAACCCGAGTTACCCATTTACACTGCACCTGAACCCTGGTCTCACCCATCTTCAATCCGGAGTTGAATTTATGGGTAACAGGGCCTGTTTGTTTGTTTTGGGGGGGTTACCCCATTTACACCATGCAGTGACCCAGGTTGACTGTACAACAACCTGGGTTATTGCTTTGGTGCAAAAGGGGTATTAGTTTACATGCTTGCCAAAATTGGTCACTGGGGCCATTATTTTGGTTGTCACCCAAGTACCTTTGTGATATTTTATAAATAAAAGATGACAATCTTTTGTAGGGGTGTAAAGTGATGTTATACAATAACAGTAATATGAAGTGAAAGCATTCTATAAGTGCAGAGGCAGCGAACAGAGTTACTATGTAAAATATGTTACATATATAAAATATGTTACATACACTCATATAAATGACACATTTGAATACCAGTGTGACATGAACAGCACTGCCCAATGACTTTCAGAGGTAATATCAAATTATCCTTCTTTTTTATATAAATTGTTTATGAATGTAAATTCTGTGTGTCACAACTGCATTTGCATTTCTATTTAAATTGGCCTAAACCTGTTATTTCTCAGGGGTCGATTTATCACCATAGGAATCCTCAGATGTGCATGTGATGTGATAAAATTGGCCAGATTCACAATGCGATAATCTCATGGATGTATCAACTATTGCATGTAGGGACAGAGCTTGCAATGTGTCTTCACAATATTATTGGAGATTAGATTTTGCAGAACTTTAATGTTATGTTATACTGCTTACACATTGCAGAAATGGGTAATGACACGGTATTCTTCAATGGTACTTCAAAGCGGGTCTGAACCTTAATACCTTTCACATTGCAGGTAAAAACCGTTTTAAAAAGCATTTAATACCATTCACACATTCAACCCGTTTAACCCCCAAGGGACACGTTTCAAGCCATAGAAATAGAGCCATTCACACTGCCTAAAAAATGGCTTTGAACCGTGTAGGACTCTGCTTTTTAACCGTGTTGAAATACTAGTTCACTTTAACCGGTAAATCAACTCTGGCGCTTTCACATTGCAGCCTTAAACGTTTTAAAATGGAAAAAAAACGTCAATATACCATTTTAAAAGTGCGATGTGAAAGGAGTATTACTTTCTGGGTTTTGTCCTGTCCTGTCACAATACCTCGTCATTTTTTTGTTTTTGTTTTGACAATTGCTAACTTTTATGTTGCTAGAATCAACTTTAAGCTTAACTGATTTTTAGTCAACATGGACACTGTATCGTGTACTGCGCCCCCTCGCAGGGCTCCCTGCACTCGCTATGCACAGTGCCTCGCTGCGCTTCACACACCATGCCCCAGTGGATGTCAGGGTATGAAATACCACCTGTTTTGGAAAGAAAACAGGAAAATCTTATGTCGCCCTTTTCATTGTCGACTTTCCCATTGTCGACCTAATGCTAGTGTTGATCTTCCGACCATGCGGACCTTAGCCATGTCTACCTATTTCATGTGTCGACCTAAGCACTGTCAACTTTTAGCGGTCGACCTAATGTATTTCGATCTTCATAGTGTCTACCCAGCGACCATATTCCGTTCCTATCACGATTTGACATGTTGTATTCCTATTACCAGTAGCTGCCGTTTCCTTACTAGTAACAGGGTTTCCCTAAGGTCAGGAAATTTGCAATGCATAGCAGGCTGGATTGATATAAAATATTGCTCTAGAGCAGTGGTAGGGGAATCTTTGTCTCCCAGCTGTTGTTCAACTACACATCCCAGCATGCCTTGCTACAGTTTTGCCATTTTGGGCAGGCTAAAACTGTAGTAGGGCATGCTGGGATGTCTAGTTCAACAACAGCTGGGACCCAAACATTCCCCATCCCTGCTCTAGAGGAAATAACAATTTCCAGGTTTGGCTAAATTGATTTTAGTTAACATTTAGGTGTTCTTTTGTTTTAAGTGTTTATTCATTTATTTTACTGTATTGTTTACTGTATTATTATTGCTGCTTGAAATACTTTTGCGTGTGTTTTGAAAATAATGACCAATGTATTCTGAGTTAATAAAGCACTTGAAGTTTTTACAGTTTCTATTTAATGATAACTGACCTTTGTCTACAAATCGGTTACTTACAGCTTTCACAGTGTATTGAGTGGCCTTTGATTCAACAATATCACCACTGTTGCAATGCATTTTTTGTCTTTAAAGATTAACCAAGGAATTAGTTAAACAGTCAATGAGTTTCTCAGTCCTGTGCTCTGTGTTTTGTATTCTGTAAATAAAATGAACCTTTGCTAAGTACCACAATGCTTATATATCTGTGGACTAAACACTGTGACTGGACTGCAGGCTGACAGGGATGTAAAACTGGTATACTTCATGCTTCATTGTAACAAATAGGATCAGGCAACTGGCTTAGTATTGAAACATGTATGGATCAAAAATATCCCAGTGCCAATAATTACAGTATTGTATACTGTAGATGGGCAAACTGGACATTAATCCTTGTGCATATCTTGTGCATTAACCCTTGTATGTCTTCTACCAGAGAAACCCTGAGAGGAGCTTTGGGGGAATAATTGACCCTCCACGTCATTAGGACTAGGGATGTCAATCCCAGGGCATTTTTTCAATCCCGGGATTCCCCGGATTGGCATCCCTATAGGCATGTCCCATACACATCCCCACACCGGACGACCCGCACATTTACTTACATTAGCGGGCGGGCAGCCGGGAGTGGGTTTGGAGGTGCACGGTGCCTCCTGGCAAGTGCACCTTCTCCTTAGCAGACAGGCGGAGGAGAAGAGGCAGGCTGGCGGGGCGGATAGGAAGAGGCAGGTGGGCAGGAGGAGGAGAAGAGGCAGGCGGGCAGGTGGAGGAGGAGAGTGGAAGGGGCTGGGGCACAGTAGCAGAGGCTGCATCAGAGTGGGCGGTGACAGTGTGGCCTGCACAGCGTGACCTCTACTGTCATGCTACGCAGGCCGCACGTCGGTGTCGGGATTCGGGAAAAGCCAGGCAGCGTCTGAGCGGGTGCTCAGACACTGCCCAGCAACATGCGCAGTCTAATCCCGAAATCCCAAGATTGGATACTCTAATCCCAGGATTGAAATCCCTGACTTTTTGAGGCCAAATCCTGGGATCCCGCTGAGCACGGGATTGGCCACCCTAATTAGGACCCACTTCTGTCATCATTTCAGCCCCGTTCCAGAGTTTCCCAGTATTATCTCCCAATCCTGCCCACTTCATTCAAGTGGGCGGGATGTGGGAGATCTGCATAAGCAGCCTGGGGTGTGGGGGACTAACCAATACACCACAGCTTCAGGGAAAGTAAGCATGGTGTGTGATTACCAATATAATTGGCATGTATGTGGTCATCTTAACTAGGTAGTTTCATTGTTATACAGTATTGCTACAAAACAATCCAAAAGATGCAATATTACATTATTATTATTTTTATCATTATTATTACTTCTTTCATCTTACATTTTAAAAGCAACACTTCTACTTCAGCATGAGTGTGGCCAGTTTGAAGAATAAATAAAAAACTGTCCCTTTGTCAAAGGGGCACATTTGGCCCCAAAACGTTGGTCAGCAGAGACACGTTTTGTATTGCCCCGGTGCCCTCCCTGGGTAGCATGGATATTAGTGGAAGAATGGGCGGCACTCCAGGGAGACTTTCAAAGAGAATATATTTTTGGCAAACAACCAACGTTTTGACAAAGGGGTTGCTAAGCCCCGAAACGTTGGTTGTTTGCTCCAAATACATACTTTATCTTTATTTTTATTAATTTTTTCTTTCTGCATACACTATGCGATTTGAGCCTGATTTAATCTGATTTCCATGGATCGGGCTGTGAAATTGACCCGAGTGGCATGTGTATGATATCCGATCGCATTCGATTTATCACATGCAAAACTTGCCACATAAATTGCCTGATTGAACTCTTCCAGGGAACTGCTGAGGAAATCAGGTCCGACTTTTCCAAAGACCTAAAGTATGGGGGCCTTAATGGTTCTTATGTTGGTGACATTTTATATAGTTTTCCCCTGCAGTTGCAGGACATACCCCTGAGTGACAATTGATATACCTAGAAGTGGAGCTAGACACTCCCTTTGGGCCGAGCATTGTGCGCTCCCTCAGTCTGCTACCAACTATGATGTCTGTGAAACTGAATTTTAAGTAAAGAAATATACACTTTATTTTGCATAGGAGTGAAGCAAGGTATTAAGGAGAGAAGTGTGCCTGGTGCCTCCACACCCTTCAGCACAAGTCACACACCCTGCGTACTGTACAGTCACTCTCTGGTAGATTTATTAAACGTCGATCAGGGGAATATGCGCTATCCCCGTGCGTTATAGCAGGGGATAGCGCTTCCCCTGATCTATCACACCCGCCGAGCGTTTACTCTAACGCCGGCGGTGTGGGGCAGGAGGCATAGTGCAGGGGCGATGTTTTGCACTGCGCCCCTGCCTCCTGCCAGATTTATGAACGGTCAGCATCGCTGACCGTCCCGCCACCTGCAGCTGTCGACTTCGCCAGCTGCAGACGGCGATGCCTATACCTAACAACAGGGACAGCGCTGTCCCTGCTGCTGGGGCTGAGCTGCGCTGGGATCTCGCGAGACTAGCGAGATCCCGCGCATGCGCAGTCAGCCGGCCGGGGGGGAAGGAGACGGCGCATCAGTATTAACTGATGCGCTGTCTCCAGGAGGGACATCGCCGGAGGGGGGAGTTAGCGCTCCCCCACTCCGGCGGCAAGATCTTAGTAGATCTTGTCGGTGTCCCCTCCTGCTTCGCCTCGCTAATGAGGCGAAGCAGGAACTGTTATAGCGGCGCGATAGGCGCCGCTATAATAAATCTACCCCTCAATCCTTATGGGAACGTGACAGTAGTGCCTAAGTGATGGCGGTCCTACCCACCTACCTCAATGGGCCCAGTTTTAAGATGGCATTTTCTGGGGGGGCGTTGTATACACAGGACACACTGCCACCCTTTAACAGGGCAGGAGTAAGCACACGGTATCTTGTAATGAAGCTGTTTAAACTTATTGTTACACTGATAATAGCTGGTGATGGAATAGACTATCCTACACCAGTACACTACCAGAATTAGTTACAAAGCGCAATCTAATGCCCCGTACACACTTCCCAAGGGCGGGTGTGATGGTGGGGGGCGGGGTAGGGGCAGTGGGGACCCTCGTTAACGGTCCACTCCCTCCTCTGTACATGCACAGACAACGGAGGAGGTCGTTAGCGAGAGCGCATGATGTTCCTAGTTGGAGGCATACACACTGGGCACTATAGTGAACGATGTCGCTCTCATTATCTCGCCTAGTGTATGCGGACTAGTTATAACATAATTGCAGTGTCTATACTTTTCTTGCAACATTCTGCATGCTAACGCTGCATGTGAGATTTTCTTTATATAGTTAATCTTTACTTTGATTAGAACTTTTAAAACATGGCGTAGCCTCAGTAATCATTGCCACTTGTGAATATGTAATATTTTTTTTTAAATGGCTTTTTGTAAGTAGATGGACCTGGCATCAGTGAGATGCTACAGATGTTCCTATGGCATGAAACCTATTGCAGACACCAGTACAGATTTCCCCCGGTGTGACTGTGGCCTCTGGTGACTTGCATGCTTCCTTATTCTTCATGCAGCAAGTCTCTTCTCCATGGGCTGGGGAAGACTTTGGTTACTGAGTACCAGTAAGATGTCTTCACAGCATGTAATAGCAGCTTAAGAGAAAATTACTGAAAAATTGCACAGTGATGGATGTGGTAAAGAAGATGGGAGTATAAAGTCAATTTGTAAAAATAAAAAATATATATGTTTCTTCAATGGCATAAGTGGGGACTGCTGTTAATATCATACTTTAATAATCCGGATCTGTATCTCTTGACAGGTGAAAAGAGCTTTATCTCTGAATGAAGGAACACTAGCAGTCTCCGAAGCAATGCCTTTCTCTGGGTGCTAGAGATAACAGACACATGAAATAGAGGCTGGGTATTAAGGGATAGCACCAGCTGCATTGTCCTGTGTTAGGGAGGGAGCTGGAGGGGGACATATCAGAGAGAGTGGGCGAGGGGGTTGCTTGCTAATCATTAGTCATTTATTTGCACAGCAAGCTTTTCCCTCAGACCATTCAGCCATCTATTACTTGCTAGTGAAAAGTCACAAAGCCCTGTCATTAGCAGAATCAATCACCACAGGGCCCACTGAGAGCCTTCCCATGGCCTCTCATTTACTCAGCTAAAGAGCTATGTACAGTATGTCTGCCTGACTTCTCCCTCTCTACCTCTACAGGGCTCCCCACCATCATCTTCATCACTTACTCTGGAATAATATATACAGTCCCTTCACTGCATAAGAAATCAGAGGCTTTCCCATGGTTTATAGTCCTGCTGTTATCTTTCCATGTGTCACCTGGCAAGGTTTTTTTTAATATTGTTTATAAGCTCTATGATACAGAGGAGAAGGCACATACATACCTCACACACACACCCACGTTGCTGCCAGCTGACTCTAATTGCCACAGACAGTGTCAGATTTGAAATATTTGACCTAGAAACAGTGGCAGCACATGCGCCTGGTGGTCTCAGGTGCAATATATGCTTTGAGCCTTTTCCCTTCTACATATTGTGATATGGTGAGAGGCATAGGGTGGCACCATACAATGCAAAGAGCATTCTAGTGACTGCCAAATAATATAAATAAATAAAGTAGGGATGTGCGAGCTCGGATTGGGGCAATCCGGACACCTCCAATCCGAGCCTGTTTGAGAATTCCCACCCAGACTCGGAACACCGTTCTCTGGACCTCGCAGGATCCCGCCGTCGGATCTTGCAAGATCCAGACCCTTTAAAGGGGCGGACGGCCGGACAGCATCTTCCACCTGAGCCGCCTGCCCACCTGCCATCCCGCTGATACTTAGTAGTTATTACTACTAGTACAGTGCTGTAGTCAGTCAAGTGATAGATTTAACTCAGTGCTGCAGTGTATATAGTCCACTGATAGTGCTGTGCTGTATAGGCCAGTCCAGTGATAGTCCAATGGCACTTACATTAAAAGCCATTGGTACTACTGTTAAGTCCAGTGGTACTGCTAGTCCAGTGGTACTGCTAGTCCAGTGGTACTGGCGATAAGTTCAGTGGTACTGCCGTTAAGTCTCGTATTGCCTTTAGGTCCTCTTAAGGTGCCCATACACTAGTAAGATTTATCTTCAGATCTGGCTGGTTGGAACAAAAACATGGTAATGGATGGGTGACAGTTGGTCCGTTTTCCAACATTTCCAAGCAAATGGTCAACTGTCATTTGCTCTCATCCATAACCATGTTTTTGTTCCAACCAGCCAGATCTGAAGATAATTCTGCGTGTGTATGGCCACCTTTACACTTGTGAGATTTTGTCAGATTTGACCCAATTCAGGTGGATTGGGTCAATTTATCTGACAAAATCTGATGTGCCTGTCTGACAAAATCTTATGTGCCTGATGTGTAGGACCCAATGCACAATTCCGTGCAATTGGGTATAACCAAGAGATTGCATGAGATTGATCACCCTGCACAAGATAATCTTGAGTCAATCAGGTCCAACTTGTTGGACAATAAGTTGGACAAGTGTATAAGGGAGCCTAGTCCTATGGTGCTGTCATTAAATTGAGTGCTGCTGTTAAATCCAGTGGTACTGTCAATTAGTGGTACTGCCCTGCCTTTGTACTGTTAGAGGTTACAGTATTTCCTGCACTTGAATTTCTTACAATTCAATCAAAACTGGGAAGATGTAAGAGGGTGGGGGCTGTGTTCTTTTGACTAGTAGTGTATACAGGTTGGTGTTTCATACCATCAAGCTGTCCTAATTTTAAATTGGAAAATGAATATAACATCAGAGTAAATTACAGAATAAATAGTACAGGCAGTGCTCATTTGCTCTGTTGATTTAGGGGAAGCTTATTTTTGTTCAGTGCTGGACTGTATAAGCTGCACTGTATAAGCAGACCTTTTCCTAACCTAATCCACATAAGTTCTTATTAGACATGATCCATAACCACTTAATTGGCCTCTTAAACACCAGACAAGGTTGCCATCTGTCCTAGATTAGGGGAACATCTGCACCCAGCACTGGTTTTATGCAATGAATATATTATTTAATACCAAAGTCCCACTGGGAGGGATTTAATGTGTTTTATTCTAAGGTTCATCATGTATTGCCCCCAATTAGGTTACTGTAAATAACTAGCTTTTAACTTTCATCAAAATATTGGTTTATTTTACAGTCTATAGTAAAGTACTGGAACTTTTATGACAACTGCTTGTCTTTAAATGATGTGTATATGGAATAGATATCTAAATAAGAAGCCAATAGATAATATACATTGAACAGAATAATTTCTAAATTATAAACTTACATTACGTTTCAATTTTTTTTTTAAAAGTGCATTGGAGATGTTTTTATTATTCTAAAGTCTTTACCAATTCATCAGATCTTGTTGTGGTCTTGGTTTTATAACGATATGCAAACTGAATGTTGCAGTGTTCAATGTAGTATAGTACAGTGGACAAGGGACGGTTCAAATCTGGGCAGAGAAAAATCTTGCACACCTGGCTACACTGAATGATGAATGTAATTAACTGTAACTCATACAGGTTGAGTATCCCGTATCCAAAATGCTCGGGACCAGGAGAATTTTGGATAACGGATTATTCCGTATTTCGGAATATTTTAATATTTCAATGATGTATTTTGAAGTATCTTGCATTTATGCTGTATAAACACATAATATACACACAAATATATTTTATTACCACATAAAATACACACAAACATATTTTAATTGTTCAAAAAACAAGGTTTCAAAACGTGAAACAAAATGTGTGTACTATCTCAGCACTGAATTTGAATGCCAAGCAATCATTGTCTTGCACATATATAGTGCCAGTTACATATCATGTCCCCAGTGATGCTGTTACATATGTCCCCAGTGAGTTTTTAGCAAAAAAAATAAAAAAATTTCACTTTCTGGAATGTCCGTATTTCGGAATAATTCGGATAACGGATATTCGGATACGGGATACTCGACCTGTACTTGGTTAAATCTCCTGGAATGGCCCGGGAAGCTCCCAGAAATCGCGTGGCACTTCCGGCCAACCGTAAAAGTGGGCAAATGTCCCCCATCCTGCTCACCACTGAGCACAGACCTCAGCCTCCTTTCACTGCCGCATCCTCCACTCAACATTTATTATTTCAACCAGAATAGTTCAATACATTTGTGAATGTTTATTTTGTCATGGCTGCTTTGATGTTTCGAGTCTTGGCCAGATATGTATGAAGCGGTGAAAAGAATGGAGAAGTGTGCCTATGAAGAAGTTGATCATGGAAACCATCTCGCTCCTACCTATCATTTTATAGATTGCACTTGATAAGTGCTACCTGAAAGCTGTCTCACTTCTCCCCTCTTATCACTTCTTCATACATATCCCTCTTGGTCAAATGTATAAAGGTGGATCATGACTGACCATATTTCGTGGACAATTTTATCCAGACTTTCTTTCCAGAAATGTTGACAAATTATCCCAATGAAGCACATCTAGTACTTCATGAAATGCTGAACCACCAATTTTCTACATACTGTACAAAATTACATTTCCGATTGATTGTGATTTCTTCATTTACATACATGCCTTTATTATTTCTTAGTAAGAAAGATGTTGTTTTCTTTCCTAAATCTATTATCTGTTTTCTTAATCCCTGTTTTTCTTAAGTACGTCACTGTGTAAAGGTTGATATTCTTGTTAAATTATAAAGCAACTCCCCATCCCAAATGATGTCACCTTTACTAGATAGTTTTCACTGTACAGACTAGGCACGTCCAAACCTGTCCACCTACTCCAACTCAAACATCCAGGATTTGTTTTTGCAGGAAAATAATGAA
Source organism: Crinia signifera (assembly GCF_055691185.1). Taxonomy (NCBI): domain Eukaryota; kingdom Metazoa; phylum Chordata; class Amphibia; order Anura; family Myobatrachidae; genus Crinia; species Crinia signifera. The sequence goes on from NC_139217.1 coordinate 129,179,741, forward strand.
ATAAACATGTTTTTTTCTTTTATATTTATCTTTTGAATATTTCACGCTATAAAATATCTTTTACACCTATTCCACTCTACTATATATCATAATTCTGGAATGTACTGCCTTAATGTGTTCTTTCATCTTGTACTTCTTGAGTTATGTATATTTATGCCCCTTTTCCATTAGCAAGCCGGCTTGCAAACACTTTCACACTGGCGCCCTGACACTGCATAAATCCGGACGGGTGATATCATCGGAAGGTGGGGCCGGGGTGGCGCTGGGAGATGAAAGCATCTCCCAGTGACAGTGTCTACACAGCAGTGAATGGGACCCGGGTTACCCGTTTCCACTGCCCCTGGACCCAGTAGCATCCCAGGTCCAACCCAAGAGCTTCCCCGGTCCAACCCAGGTAAATACCTGGGTTGGTGATTTTGCATTTCCTCGAGCATCAACCTGGGATATTTTTGCTAGTGGAAAAGAGTTATTAGTTATAGACATTTAGAAAAGTAATTGTTGGTATTCTACAGGATAAGAGAAGACAAATGCAAATAAATTGTACAGTATACCATATCCTGTAACAATAACCTGCTTCTTACTGCTCTTCTAATAAGTAAAAATTGGGTTAGGTAGAGCCACAATAAATCACCAGAAATCGCAAGTGATTTCTGACTGACTAAAAATTAGCAACCTATTACATGTGCAATTTTCGTCCTAAAGTCGCACGTGTGACATGTGCGATATGGATTTTTGAGCTTATTAGAATATAATAAGTGAAATTGTAGTCTTTCCATCATTTTTAGATTCCTCCACTGTTATAGACACTATTCCTATTGTATAGAATCTATAGAGCACATTGAGCTGGTCCCTGCCTTGGCTGTTTTTACCCTCTCATAAGTCTTCTGTCAGACATTGTGGTTAAAGTCTTGCAAGTGAAGAATGTCATTTCTTTAGTTGGAGTTAAGGTGAAGGCGAGCGTTTTATGTGTCCACAACCTGCAGGTTATCTGTCTCATGGTTTCCTTCATGTATAAAGCACTCAGTGACTGCCAATCCACTTCCTTATGCCCAGTTGTCATACAGTGAAGTTTTTGCTTTGTTAAATGTCACAATCAACTGAGTTCTAAGGATTGAAGAGTTGCTGAGAAGTAGAGCAGAGCTGCAGGCGCTAATATATTATGTGACATGCAGCCATTCACAATCAGCGCGGGCACTGTAACTAAATCATCTTGGCCTTTTCTACTGATCAAACTATTAAAGATGACAAATGGCAAATATGTGCTAGATACAGATACAGGTTTTATCTTTATTTCTTGAACCAGAACTTTTTTTTGCACAGGCGTACAGATATGCTCAGACCAGCCTCATTGCAGGTGCGACTAGCATGTATGCTAATGTGAACTTGCGAATAGTCACATCCATGATCTATAGACCATGCATTGTGCGATCACAGGTGTGACTATTTGCATACATACTGAGGTTCGATGTAAATGGCGCCAGTTATAGGGCATTTGGCACTCTCCACATTTTCATACATTCCCCCTAGGTTACTACTCCAGGAAACTCCCTTATTCACTGGAGTTATCCCAGTAGAGGAGGCCACCCTACTATCTCCTGCTTACCCGATGCAATTCTAGCCCTGCCTTCTCATGCATAACATAAGCCCTGGTATTTTGTAGGAAACGTCGCTTGTGCGTTTCACATTGCAGCATTGGTCAGTGTATGTGCTCTTTAGTGCAGGAACTTGGTATAAACTCAATGAGGGCAAAACAATCTATGGGAACACAACCTATTTTTTCTAGAAAGACGGGGCTGGGGGAAGACCTGATTGTAGCAATATAGCAGAATAGGCTGGATAACATTTCTAAATTCATTTGACAAATGAATTCATTTTCTACAGAGTGGCTGATGTATAATACCAGATATGTCGGTAATTCCCCGAGATTCTCTGCGGCACATCTGCTCCAGGCAATCAGGTCAATGGGTGATGATTGGTGTTATGGTGGGTTGACCGAAGTGACACATCCTGTTGCAATATAATGAAAGTACATAGTACGTTATAATAATTATAATAAGTAGTCGTTTATTTCAGAACTTTGATAACACTGGCCTAAAACACTGGTCTTTTATATAACCGGCTACCTAATAAACACTCTCCTCTGCGTGGAACCCATTTTACATGTTTTTTTGCATTTTCTAAGGCAGCTTAAATGTTAGAGGCAAGCAGAGACTGTTACTCAGTGAAGCATACAGAAAAAAACATGCAACACCTAACATAAATTGTATTTGATTATGTTTAATTATGGTCCTGTCATATAGATGTAAAAGAAGGCTTGGTTTGTCAAAAAGCAAAAGAATAACCTGCTGTCTGTCTGCTGACTTAATGGCTTTAATTGCCAGCACAAAATCAGGATCTGGTGAAGTTGTTTGAACATATCAGCATGAACCAAATATTTCCAATTAAGATCAAGTTGTGCGATTGAAACAATTCTAATTGCCGTCAGTACCTTTGGTATATGACAGGGCAAATGTTTATAAATTCCTTATTACAGGGGAAAGTGCCTGCCAGCATTAGCATCCCAAGAACTGGTTGGTATGTACCAATATTATACCCCTTTTACAACACTACCAGATCAGTGTCGGATTGGGACATGAAGAGCCCACCGGGGAAATGCACTGGTAGGAGCCCATATTTAGGGGTGTGGCCAGTCTACTGGGGCTGTGGTCTTTCACCACATTGTTTTGTCTGACCAGTATAAAGTAGGCTATTGATAAATACTATGTGTGTGTGTGTGTGTGTGTGTGTGTATACAGTATGTATATATAAATATATCTATATACATCCTGTAGTGACCTAGGCAATCTAAATCCATGAATCCTTTGCCTGGTGCCTTTCAACACACCCACTGTGAACACAGTAGTATAAAATAACCAATGAACACAGCGGCACTCAGGTCCAAATAATCACACAACCCGGCGTCTGATGTATCGGATACATCAGGCGCTGAGTTGTGTGATTATTTGGACCTGAGTGCCGCCGTCTTCATTGGCACAACACAGCAAGGCAGCCACACATAGCCAAACTTGAGAGAGGTCACAACTCTATTCCAAGGCCTGAGCATGTTCAGAAGTGCGGAACAGGGGCTTTGAGTTGGTGGAATTAAATTTCCAGACTAGGCTCACCTGTAGTGGTCACAGTTATGATTTAACCCTTTGAGTACCATCATCTCTGCGCGTGATATGCAAATTATCGTTTAACAATGTTCGTATCGCTCACTTTTTTTTAATATAAATTCAAATAAAGAATGTTGCGTAAAAAAAAAGTATATTTCCTATATAAGGTAAACCTTACAGGTCATTATGATGAATACAAATGTTTGCTTGGCAATTTTCACACCATTTTTTTTTAAATTCGCTTGGCAAAGAGTGCTGCCGTGCCTGAAAATTGTTGTTAATGCATGTTAGCTATATTTGTGCATTCATGGATTCAGGGGGTTATTCTGGTTGATTGGCAAGGCTGCAAATTCGTAGCCTTGTGAGTCCACCAAACCCCGCCTTGGGAATGGTGGTCTGGCCACCACCCATTCACAAGGGCAATTCCCTCGCAGGCCCTGCCAATGGATGTTACACGGGGACGGAGCGACGGGGAATAGGGGCCATACTAGTGTGTACACACTAGGATAATGTAAAATACATCGCTCAGAAGCCCCTTTCTGAGTAATATATTTTACAATACCTTCTAGTGTGTATGGGTTTAGTTTCATCAACATCTGAAGAGCACGACGTAATGAGTAGTCACTATACAGTATAACTTGGGTACTCCCTATAATAATTAAAACTGGATGCACACTGAGCGATATATATCGTTAATGATATACACCATACTGATATCATATATATTGTATATATGTGTTTGCTCAATATCGTTAACAATGCATGTAACGTGTAACAATTCCCTGTAAATGCAGCTCAATCTGACAATATTGTCAGTGACTGCGGGGGAGATTCTCTAAGCTAAAAATGCGGTAAAAACCCCAGTATCGGGGTTTTTACCGCATTTTGGGATGCTGTAAGCATAGAAGCCAATGGGCTTTTATCGCAACCCTCCGCCGCCCTGCGCCGACCCCCCGCCGCCCCGCATCGCCCCCTCCCCCCTCACCTGTGTCCGGGCAGCACAGCGCAGTGCTGCCCGGACCTGTGACCTCCTCCCTGCACTGATCCTCTTCCGGGTGCAGGGAGGAGGAGAGCCCGGCGCAGCAGCGCCGGGTGTGGGAGGGAGGGAAGAGCCGCCGGGACCTGCTGGGACCCGGCGACTCTCACCGCAAAGGACAGCTCTTAACGCAAGAGCTGTCCTTTGCCTAAATTATCGCATATGTTACAGCATATGCGATAATTAAATATGCGATGGGCGGTGAAGGGGGGCGGAGATTCTTAGAGAATCTCCCCCACAATGTACAGAGCGGGGTTCCCGGTGACGTCACTGACTGATAATGTTAACGGTATCGGTCAGTGTGTATGTTCTATGTGATTCTCCTGCGGCACCGCCAAGAAGAATACAGATACTGTGTTATAATAAAATATAGAGTTAAAATGAATTAGTATGTAGTTTACCAGCATTCTATAATATTGTTCTTTCTTTTTGTTTATTCCACTGAAAGTTTCAATTATCACTGTTACATTTCAGAGAAGACAATTGTAAACCAGCACTTACTGAAATGAGCTTTATGAAGCATATTACTTATTATCATTTTGTCAATATTTGTCCTATGTTTGGTTCTTCCCATCATCATGTATTTAATAACAAGTGAGAAATAGTCAATCATTTTAGGGAGAAAGAACTTTGTAAATGTGACATAGAGCATACGATAATTAGAAAGCTTTAGTTCATTAGTAACTATAATGACATAACATTTATTTATGTAATTGTGGAAGTGCAAAATACCATCTTCAGTCTGAATTTATTAAATTTAGGTGCCAAATGTGTTGTGACTAGGGTTCTCCCGGATCCGGTGGCAACCCTCAAGGAGGCTTTTTCAGTTTTCCGGATTCCGGGATTCTCCCGGAATTCAGGTGTTTGAAAAAGCCTCCATGCTCTTCTCCGCCGCCGCCGCCCGCCGCATTGAGACAGTTGCGCGCGAGATGATGATGTCATCATCATCTCGCGAGCCCACCCACAAGCCAGCCCAGCCAGCCCAGCTAGCAAGCCAGCCCAGCCAGCCTTAGGTAAATTTTTTAACAGCCAGCACGTTTTTTATATATATAGATATATATAAATATATATCTATATATATATATGTGTGCATATATGTGTGTATATATATATATATATATATATATATATATAAAAAACACAGGGTGACCCCAAGAGCGCCCAGTATAATACAGCAGCTGCTCTACAAATCCCCCCTGTTAGTGGGAGATAGAGAAAACACAGAGAGAGAGAGAGAGCGCTGGAGGTTCTCAACCACCTGAAAATATATAATCACCACTATGATTTATGGTGCAATAGAAATGACAAAATACAGTTAAAAAACTTTTATTAAAATTCCATAGTTCACATCAGGATTTCATCTTTAGGATGTAGTTTCAATAACCCAATGCGTTTCGTCTTGAAAAAGACTTCATCAGGGGTTTTTAATGCACAGAAGTTGGAAATCAACAAATGTGCTGAAATATATGTCCTTAAAACGGATGGTATTTCCGAGGTGTTGTAATCTGTAGGTATGGTATCACGACCTTCACATGAAGGTGAATTTTAGCTGGATAATGAGTCCACACTTGTATCCAGAAGATAGATATATGATTCCTTAATGCCAGATGAATAGGACTGACAATCTCCAGCTGCTGTTGATTAAGAGGAATCTCTCGAACTAGCAACCTCTCGCGAGAATTCCCCTGTACTTGATTCCTGGCAAAGCCGCCAGGCGGGTCACTTAGACTGGCTACAGGGGCCGCATACGGCCCCCGGGCCTGAGGTTCCCCACCCCTGGTTTATGGCCTAGAAATCCAAAAGTTGTATAAAGTTACGGTAATGAGCCAGTTGAATAATGATAAATTCACTAAAAAAAAAAGTGAAATGGTTATTTTTATTGGCAGATGCCTATAACTTGGTAGGTGTGTAGTGTATGTGAACAAGGACCCACTTAGAGATTCGTACAGACGTTGACTCCAAACCAGACAAGGTTTTATTAAAGAGTACAGCAGTTAGTATGATAAAGTATCACTCTCTTTTGGGCTAGGTAAATTTACTAAGCTGCGGCTTCTCTTTGTTTTTTTTTGTGGGAAATTTAAAACGGAAATACTATTCAAAGTATGCAAACACATACTGCATTTAGCTTTGAGTAGTATTCCAATTTAACATGTTCCTACTCAAACACACCACTCGCTATATAACTTTACCCCGAGGATGCCTATCCTGCCTCTATAAGAACATGTTTGGATTACAGCAAAGAGATTCCCTAAGTGGCATCCTTGCTGCTATGACTAGTCCAATATGTTGTAGACAATGAAGATTCACTCAAATATGACCTTTCTAAACTTGGTACCCTCTGGAGCATCTGTCTTTTGTAAATGGATTCCTTTACATGCTAGTTTGATCACTGGTAATTACATTTGTAAAGAGCTGGTGAGCACATACCTATCATTATTGTCTTTACACTCTACATTACCAGAATTGTGCGTGGTGACTTCTGCTCCCAGACTGCCTGCTGTTAGAATGACAATGAATGGAACTGGCTCAGCCTTGGTATACCATAGCTACAGAAATTGCTTTTTCATACCGTACGTTTTATTTTTATTAAGAAACTTTTTTCTTTATTGAAACATGAAAATAAGGTTCAGATATACAATACAAGTATTACATTAGAAGAAGAAGTAGTACACCAAGTCTGTGGAGACACCCCTATGGAACCATACTCGTTGTCAGTGGATTCCCTCCTTCATAGGGCCTCCGGCCACCACTGCCCGAGTCTGTCACATTTTATCTTTCCCAAAACATTGGCATTGCGTGCATCTTTGAATTAGGCTTATAATGAGGTAGATTATCCATAGCCAATTTTTGTTCATGGAAATGTATGTTCCTTCTATTTTTAATGTATTTATCACTATTAGGGATGCCAATCCTGGGACATTTTTTAAATCCCAGGAATCAGGACTGAAAAATACTCATTCCCAGGATTCCCGGGATTGGCATCCCTAAATGAAAAATGCCCCCTGTCCCCCTCATAAATTAGCCTTCAAATCTTTTATCTGTCCTGGACAAAATATTTCAGGCAAGCGCACATCTTTACCAAAGATTTTTCGGTACTTGTTTCCTAGCACGGCCACCACGATTTCTATCGTGGTGGTCGTGTCGGAAAAAATTGTGTCGGTCGCGTCGGGTGCATACCAAAACGCACACGACGCGACCGACGCAATGTACCCGATTTCTCCATAGGCTTCAATGTTAAAATAATTTAACATTGAAGCCTATGGAGAAATCGGGTACATCGTGTCCATAGGCTTCAATGTTAAATTATTTTAACATTGAAGCCTATGGAGAAATCGGGTCCATCGTGTCCATAGGCTTCAATGTTACATTTTTTTAACATTGAAACTGAGTCCATTTAACAGTAAAAAATGGTAAAAATATTTTAACATTGAAGCCTATGGAGAAATCGGGGGCATCGTGTCGGGCGCGCATAGGCTTCAATGTTAAAATATTTTAACATTGAAGCCTATGGGGAAATCGTGGGCATCGCGTCGGTCGCGTCGTGTGCCTTCTTAAGGCACACGACCGACGCGATGTACCCGAGTACTGTTTATTTCAAAGGAAATCGCGGGCATCGCGGGCATCGTGTGCCTTAAAGTTAAGGCACACGATGCCCGCGATTGTGGCCGTGATAAGAAACAAGTACCGATTTTTCTTAGGATCCCATGTGCGTTTCTATGGATCTTTTGTTAAATCTTCTGATCTTTCATGCAGCATGTAAGATCAGAAGATTTAGCAAAAGATCCACGGGAGAGTGCATTGGACGATTTTTTTTGACCGATTATTGGCAAACATCGGAAATCATCAAATCATTATTGGCAAACATCGGCCAATCGTCCAAAAAATCGTTTAAGTGTGTGGGCACTTTTAAGGATTGCTGTCACATTTCCCTTGAACTCCCCGGCAGCATCCGAGGAGTCCTGCAGGTACTATTTTGCAAATGAGTGCTATTTTCAGATGTGATATATCGCATGCGATTTATCAATCAGCAACATATCGCATACGAAGTACAATGTACTGCACACACAGGGAGTCATGCAACACATCACATGCGATATATCACAGGTACACTGCAGCAGTGTTGTCGGATTGTAGTGCATTATGACCAGCCTAGTGTTAGTTTGGAATTATAGCGCACTACGGCCAGCCTAGAGCGACTGCAGAAGTGTTATGTGGGACTGTAGCTAACTACGGCCAGCCTAGAGCGACTACAGAAGACTTAGTGTGGGATTGTAGTGCACTAAGCCAGTCTAGAGTGACTGCATCAGCATTCCTCCCAACAGTTCCATTAACATGGGAACGTTTTGGGGACGTTCCCGCGGCCGGCAGTGTCCCACGGCTGGGGGCATGTGCACAGCATCTAAACCCTCAGCCAGGGGGGCTGGGGGCATGGCTAGAGGCCCACAGAGCCTCTGGGCCATGCCCCCACAGCGGCAAAATATGGGCATGGCCTCGCAAGAAGAAGCAAATAAAGTCCAAGCCCCTTTCTGGATAGCCACGCCCCCTAATTTTCAGGCATGCGCCTTCGTCGCGGTAGTCGCGTTATTGCAAACAGTGCAAACATTTAGTTATACAACCCAAGTCATGCCATATGTAGGCTGCATGGGCGGGATGTATTAAAATACATCGCCGCCCTTCGCGGCCCCCCCGCCGCGATGCCGCCGCATATGTACTAACATATGCGGCTGGCATCGCGATGCGGTGACGGAGGCCCCCCGCGATAACTGGAATGTGGTGTGCGGGGGGTCTCCGTCACCTCCCAACCGGCTACTGCATCCCTCACGCTGGGGACAGCTAAGCAAGCTGTCCCCGGCGCCTCCTTCTCCCCCCTGCAGCCGGACAGACGTCCGGCTGCGTCACTAGGGGGAGGAAGGTGTTACCTTCCGGGTCCAGGAGGACCTGGACTAGGTAAGAGAGGGAGGGGGAGAGGGTGGTTGACGGGTTTTTGGCGGAGGCGTCGGGCGGTGAAAAGAAGCCCATAGGCTTCTATAGGGTATCGCCACCCAAAGGTGGCGATACCCTACACTGCGGTGACGTGGCGGTCGGGTAATAGTACATAGGAAAATGCGGTAAAATGGGGGTTTTACCGCATTTCCCCTTTAGTACGTATCGCCCTCTATCTGCACAAATGCTGAATGAGCTCTGTAATTTAAATATTTAAGAGACAGAAGAGAAAATGCCCTTTTTTCACTTTCACTATAATCCATGTTATATCCCTATAGATTGTAAACTTTCAGCAGGGCCCTCTTACCTCCAAGTCTGTCTGTTGTTACCCAGTTTGTTTGATCTCTGTTTACAATTGTAAAGTGCAACCGGATCTGCGGCTCTATATAAGAAACTGTAAATAAATACATTTAAAAGAGTGTCTTTTTAAATATTACCTGTGTTTTTGATAGAGTGTTAACAAAGCACTGAAGAATTAGAGAATTATTTCTCTAGAGTCCATTCATTGAAACGGCACTTCAACTTTAATCATGTGGATTACACACAGTCATTCACAGTTCTAGTATTTATAATTATCCTTCTAAAGTAGAAAATACGATTGTTCATTGTATACAGTAGCATATTTTGGGTGCAGTGTGACACAAGGGTTGCCCCACCGCATATGCTGCACCAATGTTTTTAATACTTTCTCCTTTGGAGTCCTCTGACAACGGCAGTAGCGGTGTGGAAATCACCTGAGTCAGCCACACCATTTTTTCCCCCTGAAATCTGCAGATGCGCATTAGAGTCTGAGCCCTCTATAGTGCTGCGTGACACAGCTGCTGGCAGAGAAGAGGGGGCCCGGATATAGGAGGCTGCACACAAGCCTCCTTCTCTCTTATGGCGGGATGTATCAACGCTTACCGTGGCGTTGACATCCCGTTTTCGCGTTCGTCACTTGTTCGCCTGATGTATTAATAAAGTTTTCGTTTTCTGTTGTTGAAAAAACTCCGCCGGGTTGAAGTATCGCAGAGTTTCCGGCGCGAAACATCCTCCCATTGGACAGCATTGTAGCTGAAGCGCTGTGTGATGTATTAACACTCGCAGCGCTCAGCTTCTCTTCCATATAATTCGCCTTATATTGCTGGCGAACTGCAGTTGTGACATTTCAATTATTAAAGTATAATGTATTTTTACAGTGTGTTATTTACCTTATGAAAAAAGGTTGTGCTGTGGGATGTATTTTACTTGTATGGGAGGCAAGATTGGTTCTTTTTTGGAAGGTGTGAGGCACAGATCATCAGGGCTAGGCAAGAGGCAGTGAGGTGTGAGGCACACTGCCTCTTGCCTAGCCCTGATGATCTGTGCCTCACACCTTCCAAAAAAGAACCAATCTTGCCTCCCATACAAGTAAAATACATCCCACAGCACAACCTTTTTTCATAAGGTAAATAACACACTGTAAAAATACATTATACTTTAATAATTGAAATGTCACAACTGCAGTTCGCCAGCAAGTCAAACAAAAGCTGAGCGCTGCGAGCCGGGGAAACCCAGCCAGCAGCAGGACGCATCTGCGCATGCGCACAAAAAAAAAAAAAAACGAAAAGATTCCGACGGAGGTCTGCATTACCGCAGACCTAAGAAACAAGGGGAAAAATCATACATAACGCGGAAAACTCCGCAAAAAGCCTGCGAAAACAGCACGAAAAAAAGGACTCCACTTCACTACAGAAATGCGAGTATTGATAAATCCCGCCCTTAAAATGTCCCTGATTGTATAACATTTATCCTGTACCCTCCACCAAAGGATAGAAATCATTCATGACAAAAGTAGGGACCTGTGTAACTCATTATTTCTCCTCCCAGCAGCAGGGGACACTGCAGTCTACACGTGTGGGATAGTGTGGGTGCATTGGAGGAGTCGGCACTTTAAGAAATTTGAATACAGCTGGCTCCTCCCCCCGCTATCCCCCAGCAGACTCCAGTCTTAGAAAAAGTGCCCGGAGGAGTCGGACTCCCGGGCTGTGTGTCTCCTAAGGAGACTAGGCTTTTTGTTTCCTTTTTATTATTTTTTATTTATACTTGGACACAGACAGGCTGGGAATGCCTGTCTGCGACGTGGGACCCTGGAGGGACATGGTCGGGCCTGCATGCAGCCTCCCTCCACTGTCCAGCCACCGGAGCCTCCGTTCCGGGGACCAGCCCGCAGCTGCATGCGGTGTGCGTCGCGGGTCCTGGGCTATCTCCCCCGAACTCCAGGGACGCCGGTGACAAGTAAGGGCGCTGTGCGCCAGACAGGGGGCGGCCATTAAGCGCGATGGTCGGTGGCAGAGAGAGAGCTGACTCGCGGTGGTGACGTCAGCGCACCCTCCAGTATGCCGGCTGTTTGGGGCGGGCTTGGATTTCGCGCCTCAGCGTAAGAGAGGAGGGCGGAGCTTGCTTCTCTCTCTTCTCTCTGAGCTTTTGAGCTGTGAGGTGGCTTTTGCGGTGCTCTCTCTCTCTGCAGTTTGCTGTACAAAACGGGACCTCTGTTACCTGTGCAGCTCAGCGCTCCCCAGCGGACTACAGGGACACTGTAAGTCTTAAGGGGTACATTACACACACAAGAATCGGGGGTTATTAATTGGCTCCTCTTCCCCTGTAACTTGCCAGACTTCAGGGCTACTTTATTGGGTATTTCCCTGCTGTTGGGCTGTATTTTGGGGTGTTTCTTGTGTGACTGGTGTTGTGTGTCTGTCAGTATTGTTACATTTACTGGGCAGGATGGCAGGAAAAGCAACTTCATCTAAGGCTGCTTTGAAGGTTTATTCCTGCAAGAGCTGTAAGCAGCAATACACACAACATGTTAGAGGGTGTTCCCTCTGTGAGATTTGCTATAAGGCTTCTCAAATTACTGCTGCTCCTGCAGCACCTGTGCAGGCAGCTGCTGTTTCCTCAGAGGTGCTGCAATCATTGCTGTCTAATCTGAATGCTGAAATGGCTGCCTCTAGGAAGGATAGAGAGGTGTTTCAGACTCAGCTTTCTAGATTGACCTCTGCAGAGCCTGCTTGGGCTCAATCCTTAATTCAGTCAGTGGACTCTTTAACTCAGTCTATGGCAGGTCCTGCTAAGAGACCTTCGGCTGCTGCTGTAATTAAAAGAAAGGCTATGCCCTCTCTGTTTTTGGCTGATGATTCAGACCATGAGGATTATATTATAGAGGAAGGAGAGGTTCTTCCCCCTGTGGAGGATATCCAACCCTTGGATGTAGGGGAGGATGAATCACAGGGTGTGGAGGGGCTTATTAGAGCTGTTAGGTCCACTCTGAAATTAGAGCAGCCTGAGGTTACTCCCCAGGTGTCCATTTTTGGACGCTCTCAAAGACAGGAGTTGTGTTTTCCGGATTCGGAGGAATTAGACTCTCCTCTCCTCTCTATATGGAAGTGTCCGGATAGGAAATTCCAGGTGTCAGCTCGCCTAAGGACACTATATCCTTTCTCTCCTGAATCCAGGGCCAAGTGGGAGACTCCTCCCACTCCGGATATCTCGCTATCCAGGCTATCTAAGCGAGCCACTCTGCCTGTCCCCGGGGTGGCCTCTTTGAAAGAGGCGCAGGATAGGCGTTTAGATTGCTCACTAAAGACCATTTATTCCACGGCAGGGGTCCTTTTGCATCCTGCTTTGGCCTCTGCTTGGGTGGCCAGGGCTATGGAGCAATGGGCTGCTGAGCTTGTGGCTGGTCTGGAGCAAAATATGCCTGTGGCAGATTTGTTGCCTATGGCGGAAGGCATCAGGGATGCTTCAACTTACATAGGTGAGGCAGAGGCAGACATTTCGACTCTAGGAGCCAGAATTTCTGCGTCAGCTGTGGTGGCCAGACGTTCGGTCTGGTTGAGGTCATGGCAGGCTGAGGCTGAAATTAAAAAAGCCGTTGAAGCCTTGCCGTTCACAGGGGATATGCTTTTCGGGCCAGAGCTCGATAAACTTATCTCCCAGGCCACGGGGGGTAAGTCTACATTCTTACCTACAGCCGCTCCTCCACCTAAGAGGCGGTCCCTCACTCAGTCCTTTCGGTCCTTTCGAGGCTCCTCTGCCTTTAGAGGCAGGCCCAGAGGAGGTTTTACGGCCTTTAGAGGTCGCAGAGGTAGAGGGGCGGGAACAGCAGCGGCCGCTGCTGCCCCAGCACGTCGCCAGGAGCCCAAGGCTTCCGACAAGACCGTGGTATGACGGTCTTCCGGCTCTAGTGGGAGAATCCAGGGTGGGCGCTCGTCTGTTGTTGTTCCCTCAGGTTTGGAAGACTCACTGCAGGGACGAGTGGGTCTTGCAAATTATTACACAGGGATACAGACTTAAATTTTCAGCGCCACCTCCAGTAAGATTCTTTCCAATGGGCCTTCCAAAGCTGGATCAGACAAGAAGGGCCTTACAGGATTCAGTTCAAAAGCTTTTGGACGCTTCTGTAATAATACCGGTGCCAGAACATCAGAGGGGACAGGGGTTTTACTCCAATGTGTTCGTAGTCCCCAAACCGGACGGCTCCGTAAGGCCTATCCTAAACCTCAAGGATTTAAATCAATACATCTGTTACAACAGGTTCAAGATGGAGTCCATACGGTCCGTGATTGCATCACTGGAACCGGGGGAATATCTTATGTCGCTAGACATAAAGGACGCCTATTTGCACGTCCCTATTTGGGAACCTCACCAGAGGTTTCTAAGGTTCGCAATGCAGGCTTCTCATTTCCAGTTCAGGGCTCTGCCCTTCGGCCTGTCGTCCGCTCCCAGGGTCTTTACCAAGATCATGGCCTGCATGGTGGCGGTACTCAGGTTACAGGGGATAACGATCATCCCGTACCTGGACGATCTCTTGATAAAGGCTTCTTCTCAGGACAAATTGATAGCAGACGCTCTGGCCACATGTTCTTTTCTGGTCCAAAATGGTTGGATCTTGAACTTCGGCAAATCTCAGCTCAATCCAACACAGAGGCTTCAATTTCTGGGCCTTATTCTGGATACAGCGCAGGAGGCGGTATTTCTTCCAATGGACAAGATCGCGGCGCTGCAGTCAAAGGTACGACAGGTCCTAGCTCCCGGCAAAGTTTCGATCCTGTTGTGCACCAAGATGCTGGGGATGATGGTAGCCTCTTTCGAGGCCATCTCGTACGGCAGATTTCATACCAGAACGTTCCAATGGAACCTACTGTCACAGTGGTCAGGGTCGCATCTACAGATACACGGGAAGATTACCCTGTCAAGAGCAGCTCGTCAGTCACTTCAATGGTGGCTTCACACTCCCAATTTACTCCAGGGCCGGAGTTTCAGTCCATGCAGTTGGACGATACTGACCACCGACGCCAGCCTCAGGGGCTGGGGAGCTTTTGTTCTCAACCAGACTTTTCAGGGGCGGTGGTCGGCCCAGGAGGCAAGTCTTCCGATAAATGTCCTGGAATTAAGAGCAATCAGGTTGGCTTTGGGTCAGGCACACAGCTTGCTCAGGGGACGTCCGGTAAGAGTCCAGTCGGACAATGCGACTGCGGTCGCATACATAAATCAACAGGGAGGAACCAAAAGTCGTGCGGCCATGCGCGAGGTGCGTCCTATCTTGGAATGGGCCGAGGCGTTTGTCCCCCGATTCTCTGCGGTGTTTCTGCCGGGCGTGGAGAATTGGCAGGCGGATTATCTGAGCAGACAGGACTTCCACCCGGGAGAGTGGGCCCTTCATCCGGAGGTTTTTCATCAGTTGACGGTCCGGTGGGGCATGCCTCAGATGGATTTGTTGGCCTCCAGGTTGAATCGGAAGGTACCTCGGTATTGTGCCAGGTCTCGGGATCCGGAAGCTCTGGCGGGGGATGCATTCTCCATCCCATGGGATTTCCAGCTGATATATGCGTTTCCGCCGTTTCCACTCATAGCAAGAGTGCTCAAGCGCATAAAAAGAGGGTCCGCTTCAGTAATTCTGATTGCCCCGGACTGGCCGAGACGGGCCTGGTATTCGGACCTCAAGCTTCTTCAAGCGGATGTGCAGTGGCGTCTCCCACTCAGACAGGATCTTCTACAACAAGGACCATTCATCTACCCCGGCTTAGAGTCTCTACGTTTAACGGCGTGGCTATTGAAGCCGACTTGTTAAGGAGACGTGGAATACCGCAGTCTGTAGTTCCAACTATGCTGAAGGCTAGGAAGGAGGTGACCGCTTCTCATTATCACAGGATTTGGAAATCCTACATAGCCTGGTGCGAAGCTAGATCAGTACCAAGGGCAGTGTTTCATCTTTCCCGTTTGTTGGAGTTCTTACAATCGGGTTTAGAGAAGGGTCTCAGACTGGCGTCTTTGAAGGTCCAGGTGTCTGCCCTATCGGTGTTTTTTCACAGAAGGCTGGCTCTAATTCCGGAGGTACAGACCTTCTTAAAAGGGGTTGTTCGTATACAGTCTCCCTTCGTTCCGCCTTCAGAGCCATGGGATTTGGAGTTGGTTCTGAAATTCCTAAGATCTGATACTTTTGAGCCCTTAGATTCGGTGGATCTAAGGTTCTTGACGTGGAAGACGGTCATGTTGATGGCGCTGGCTTCGGCCCGCAGGGTGTCGGAGCTTGGGGCTCTTTCCTGTCGTTCCCCGTTTCTGGTTTTCCACAAGGACAGGGCGGAACTCAGAACTCACCAGGGTTTCCTTCCGAAGGTGGTTTCGTCGTTCCACGTGAACCAGCCTATTGTGGTTCCAGCCCTTTCACGAGATATGAAGTCCTTGGACGTGGTGCGCGCTCTGCGTATCTACGTTTCCAGAACGGCATCGTGGAGAAAGACGGATAGTCTTTTCGTGTTGTATGGAGCAGGAAAGAAGGGTTGGCCGGCGTCCAAGCAGACGCTGGCTAGGTGGTTGTGCCTCACAATCAAGGAGGCCTACGCAAGGGCTTTCCAAGTCCTCCCTTTAGGGATTTCCGCCCATTCAACAAGGGCCGTAAGCACATCGTGGGCTGCGGCCAGAGGTGTTTCGCTCACACAGGTTTGTAGGGCGGCCACTTGGGTGGGTGCTAGCACCTTCGCCAAGTTCTATAAGTTTGACAGCTTTGCCAGTGAGGAGGCATCATTCGGCAGAGCTGTTTTGCAGGATTCTCAGCGCTCTCCCTCCCGGGTTTAGTGCTTTGGTACTATCCCACACGTGTAGACTGCAGTGTCCCCTGCTGCTGGGAGGAGAAATAAGGAATTTGGTACTTACCGGTAATTCCCTTTCTCCGAGGCAGCAGGGGACACTGCACGCCCTCCCAGCGCTTTATTCCTGCCATCTTACAAGTTGTTTTACTTTAACATTGAATGTTTGCCGATTGCAAGTTGTGAGTTCTTGTTATGAGTTATTCTTGCTAATCTTTTCTCTTCTGCGAAGTGTCTCCTCTGTTCCAGGGATCGAGCCCTGGCCCCTATCCTCTCTCGGTCACAGTTTCTAAGACTGGAGTCTGCTGGGGGATAGCGGGGGGAGGAGCCAGCTGTATTCAAATTTCTTAAAGTGCCGACTCCTCCAATGCACCCACACTATCCCACACGTGTAGACTGCAGTGTCCCCTGCTGCCTCGGAGAAAGGGAATTACCGGTAAGTACCAAATTCCTTATTTTGCAAGCAATTGTTTTGGTTTATTTATTCATAACAATTCAGGGACGCAGCCAATCTGCTCGAAACCTTTCTGGGCAGCTGGATCGCATAGGATACATTGCATGTGGTCCTTCTGCATGTGATCTCTCGCATGTGATCCAATTACGCTGGGAGGGGGTCCGACTCGGAGGTCAGACATGCAGCCCGTCCGGCCCCTGACTCTGGTCTGAGTTGCATGGGACCTTGGATCGGATGTCATGCAAATGCGATTTGGGCCAATTTCTCAGCCCGATCCGCCGGAATCGGGTGAAATTGGATCCAAATCCCATAGGGTATCTGGGGCTTTTAGTTTTAAAGATCACTCAAATACTCAACCAAATAGTGGAATGAGTACAATAGTAACTCATGCATGTATCCGGCTTATCGAGTTTTTAAATAAAGAAACCATAAGTACATAGAATTTAGAATTTAGTTTATAACCCATTGAGAAACCTGCTGGCTTCCAATATAGTCACTATAATAAAGTGCAAAGAGAACAAAGACTATTTGCATCTACAAATCGTCACATCATTTGAATAAAAACATCTATGGACTAGGTGTCGTCAAGGCAGTTGTAGTGCATCGATTGGAAAACGGGGCAATTTATTAAACAGCACAAAACGTAACATTTCCAGACAAACATTCCTGAGGCTGATTGTAATAAAGTGCTAAATTAATTCAACTTGGATCCACATTGGATAAGCACACTAACTCCTCGCCACATTAAACCAGCACAAAAGGGGTGGAATTTCTTCAACCATCCATTGGGACTGTGCTTAGGGAAAACCTATCCATTACCACAATAAAACTGACTTGTGATCAGCCCCAAGAACATGGCTATTCTGCTGTGACAATGCGTTCAGTACAATAAGGCAGATGTGACTAACAAGCATCAGTCCCCAGCTATACCAATGTGCCCATACAAACTGAAATAATTGTCAAGCTATAGAACCACTGCTATTCTCGCCGGTCATGCGCCCTCTCCACTGAGCTCCCATAGTAATGTGGCCTCCTGTGAAGCAATGTGGCAATATGGTATGTTAATATTAATGATTTAGAAATATCTGAATTCCGATAATGTTATTCAAGCTGGAAAAATAAATCGTCTTTGAATATGTTATTGCTGTTTGTTGTGAAAGAGCAGAGCATACAGTGTGATATTCAGGATGTTGGGCCTTATTCTAGTTGATTCGGATGGATGCGTATTTTGGACAGGAACCGAGTGTTCTTAACCCCGCCTACCATATGGATTGCTCACACCATCCGAATGCGGTAAGACGCAGAGCGAACGGACTGCGAGTGGATGTTTCATGTGAACACCTCCTCCATCTGTGGGAACCTCCATCGAATGATGGATCGAGCGGTCAGCCAGTACCGAGTGCTCCAGACCACTCGGACATTTCCGTATGAAAGCAGGGATATAGGCTGGCAGCTGAGCCAAAACAGCCCTTCACAACCCTCTCCACCCCCTGCTCGGATGGGTCCGACCGATCATTTTCTGCACGGATTTCACACCAAATTCGGACGTGCAAGGCAGAAACAACTCTGCACATGAGAAAACACCAAACATCGGCTGTCCGAACGCACACACAGCGGTCCGACTCAATCAGAATAAGGGCTGTAGTGTATGCTTTCTTGTATGCTTATACAAAGCAATGTACAACAAGCAGTCTTATGTTTTCTTTATGTACGCTTCTATTTATTTTATATGTATCTTTTTAGACTTTTCTACTTTACAAAGAATACTGGAGTTCTAGATGCCCCAGAAAAAAATATTAACTAATAATCCAACAATATTGTTTTATCTCATCTATGTTAGCAGATGCCGACCTGCTTTCTGTGCCACAGGACACATTTGCACACACTCGCAAATGGGTTGTATGCCTCTCTACAGTACACAGTACGGTAACATGTCTCTGTTGGTTCTTACCAAATCTGAAAGTATAGATAGAATTTAAACTATTATGATATCATTTTATATGGGGGTTTTTTTTGTGCGCTGGTGGATTATGATGATTTGTTTACATTAGTGGTGGCAGTTACAGGATAAATAGAGTTTATCATTGCACAACGGATATATATATATATATATATATATATATTTATATATATATATATATATATATATATATATATATATGGAGAAATGGGGGGTTTTCAGGGTGCGCTAAAGACCTTATATGATTGAACTGTACAATTCAAATGACAGTAAAAAAAAAATTTATTAAAAAGTTGCTCACAGGAGCGTAGCAGTATATAAGCAAGGTCCAATTACAGTTGCTGTGAACCGATGGTATAACAACAAATTGTACAATTAAACAGTAGACAGATGTCCATAAACGCCAGTTAATCCCAACGCGTTTCGTCGTACACACAACTTCCTCAGGGGCATGGTACAATACGATGGTCAAACAAAAAATGGTCGAACGCTAGGAAACTCCTAGGAGGCACAATATTTTGGCTGTAGAGACTCGATGGGTTTACAGAAATGGACGTGGTGTCCACCAGCCGTAGTACATATGGGTATGGAAATAGATTTCTTGATGTGCAAAAGGTATTCAGTCATCCAGTCAATGTAGAGTGTACTGCTAGGCTCCACACAAGTCTAGTGTCCATGAAATCCTCGTGTAATAGCATTCCCAGCACAGCCGAGGATATGGTACTGGCTTCAATTTGCAGGACAGTATGATATGCAGACTGTTCTCAGCTGTGTGGAAGAAGGGCAGGAATGCTCTGAACAACCATGCCCTCAATTTGTCTGCTGCCACATGTAAGATGGCAATCTGGTGTGAACTGAAGTAAAACTATCAGTGATATGGCTGTGGTATATGGTCTATAACAAATACAGAATGTAGTTAATATACTTGTAATACTGACTCAGAGCTAACATTATGAAAATAGTCTACTTATAATTTTTCCCATGTTTTAATCACAGTAAACTTTTTTTTTGAATAAGCTGGAAAATAAATTGGAAAAGCAGAATCTTACTATTATCACACTGTATAAGGAGCAAGGTTGGAAAGTATATTCTGGTTTATGTTCACTTTACTACAGTGTTCTTGTCACTTTGTGGTGCCACGTTTGACAGTTGGGATTAGTAAATTATGTTAAAAAGTATTTTTTGTATGTCAGCAGTCACAGTAGTATGTCATACAGGTCTCAGAACCTTAGCTCCTGATTCCAAGCATTAGACTTTTTTTTCTCTTTGTTAAACATGATTATTCTGGAACATTTGAGCTGAGCACAATGTTAAATTGTCGGAATCTGAAAGTCAATGAAAAAAACACTGAAACCCCATCGGAGTTAATTATTTTCCATGCTCCAAGTGAAGATTTGTTAAGATTATTGACACTTTTTTATTTCACTGTTGAAGTACTCAGTGGAATTAACCATACATATAGGCAAAGATAATAACGGAAATAATATTATTTAATACAATGTTGCTGTATCTCATCATTTTGGCTAGCTAAGAAAACATCATTGTTACTAGTTTTCCATTAAATATATATTCAGGTCAATATGTTGTCTGATCTGGCGTATTAGACCGTCGTATGTGACACATCGTCCAGTGTGTACTCGCTATGATGCTGATGATGCCAGGGAGAATCCACCAATCCCAATGCGGGCTCCCACACAGGGTCACTTTGCCTGCAATTTAGCTGGGTACACAGCGCCTCGAGTGTACCCACCTTTATTCTGATGGCGGTCTTACACGATAGGCGTCTCAATGTTTACTGCGGGGAGACTCAGATCAAAATTTAATGGAGATCTATGCAATTTGGATAGGCATTTCTGGGCAGTATTTGTGGCCAAGTCACTGGACTAGGTTAATGGGTGCTTTCCCATTCCACAATATCCTGGGTTCCTGCACGTTCCTGTCACTTTATCACTTCACCAGGTTTACTAAATCTGCCCCTTTCCTCCACAGACTACTATAACAATTGCTGATGATTTCAAGAGATTGATTTATGTTTGATGAGGCTGATTTGTAAAATCATTTGTTCATTTTCAGAATATTCCCATAATCCTCTATAACGTGTGCCCTCTGGTGATCACAGTTGTGTGTGCATCTTCAATATTGTGCAACTCTATTCACACTAATACATAGCATGGAGCAAGGAGCCCGTTGTGTGACACTTTTTCCCACACATCTGATTGATGGCTTCTGGTATACATTCAGGCGACAAGCCAAGCCATTTGTTTCCCTGTGACAAAGCTCATGCAGTGATCTCCATTAACAGGCAGATTGTGTCAGACAGTGCCATTTTGTGACACAAGGATCATTATTTTTTTCGAAATTCAGATTACTAATATATTTTAACAATAATTCATAGAAATGGTATAATATAATATACCCAAATAAAGCTATCTACCATTTCAAATGT